>NC_143483.1:56649592-56949592 GCF_027475165.1 Benincasa hispida | reverse complement strand
GAAGGAGGGTGGAGGTGGACTAGGTTCTTGAATGACTTTTTTTCCATTTTTTTAGCAACTTGGACGGGCCCTACTTCTTGCATTATGTTCATGGCCCGCCCTAACTATTCTCGGGAGGCTTTGCCCACCCAGGATCCGAGAGACAACAAGGTTATAAGTTACTGAGCGTATCTCCAAATATCCCAAACTTTTGCCACTGTGACATTCCTTGGGGTCTTCGTTGGCTATTTAGAGCCCCAGTGAGCATAAAAGTTTGTAATAATCTACAATAATTGGTTGCCACATTATTTCCAAATTTGCTTGCAATCTAAGATATCTGTCCAATGTTTGTTGGGTCTGATTGAGACGTTTAATCTAAGATATTGGTATAGCTTGAAGAAAGGGAAGTTTATGATTAGTTTTCTGATGCAAATTTTTGTGTATTCTTCTTTTATACCACAGATCTGCTTCATACACTGATACCCATTCCAAGAAATCTCAACTTCATTGAGCATACCAGTGACATTGGATGGAAGGAGTATGCACTTTTTCTTTGACGTAGATTTTAAGGGTTTTTTCTTTCTTTCTTTCTTTCTTTCTTTCTTTCTTCCCAATTGAGTAGTTTGAGTTCTCATTTTATAAAAATTTGTTTTCCCTTAAATAATTTTCTATGTTTGAAAAGTCTGATTGTTGACAAATAGCTTGTTTATTTTGTTTTCTACTTTTTCAATTACACTTTTGAAATGTTAATCTGATTTTAAAACAGAAAACAAAATTTTCTCAAGTATCAAAATTTTAGGGTGATTTTCCAAAATAGAAAAATTAAGGAAAACTATTTATACAAAATAGCAAAATTTAATCTTCTTCGATAGAAGTTGATAGAAATCTATCAGTGTCTATTAGTGATAGAAACTGATAGAAGTCTATCATTGATTCCATGTGATAGGCAATTTCCTAAAATTTTATTTGTTGGTTGGAAAAACCATACATTTTAAAGATAAGAGATTGGAAACATAATTATTATCAAATGAACCTCAAGGTTTTGTAAGTTTTTATATTGATCTACACATAAATGTAAATGTCAAATCTTTTGATCTCAGGTACCAAAGAGCCAAACCAGTTATAATTGATCCGGGTTTGTACAGCCTCCATAAATCAGACGTTTATTGGGTTTCGGAAAAACGGAGCATCCCATCAGCATATAAATTGTTCACAGGTAAGTGACCCCCCCCCCCCCCCCCCAAAAAAAAAAAAAAATGTAACATCTCTTCTTTTTCTCTCAAACTTGTTTTTTTGTTCTGTTTGGAAACCTTTTCTGTTGAAACTCAATGATTATATACAACAATCAAATTAAAGGAGACTTCAATGAATGATGCTGGCGAAACAGGTACTTTGCAGCTCTAAACTACAAAAAGATTTAATGAAAGTATATTTAAGCCATTTTATTCTTTAAACTTCCATGATCATGCTCATTCCTTGTTTAGAATAAACCCCACGCGTTGTTCATTTACCTTGTAAACACACCTGTTATTCATTTACCTCGTCAACTAGTCTGTAATAGACAAATGTTTGAAGCTACCTGAAATAAGTAGGAATTGGATTTTTAACCTGGACAGTAAAATAATGAAGCTTTTAGGAGAAAGTAAAAAAAAAATAATAATAATAAGGGGTTGTGTTTATCAACTCTGAGCTGATATGGCATTTTTTCTTAAAAGGAAATATAACTTTTCATTGATAAAGTGAAAAGAGATTAATGCTCAAAGATACAATAAGCTTCAAAAGGATAGAGAGAGCTAATATGGTATTGATTTGAATTTTGTGGATAGTAATTTGTTTCTGGCACTGACTGACTGAGAGTCAAATTTCCTTTAGGTTCTGCATGGATGATGCTCTCTCGCCCTTTCGTAGAATACTGTTTGTGGGGATGGGACAATCTCCCTAGAGTAGTCCTCATGTATTATGCCAACTTCCTCTCGTCCCCTGAAGGCTATTTCCACACTGTCATTTGCAACGCCAACGAGTTTCGCAACACCACGGTCAACCACGACCTTCATTTCATCTCGTGGGACAATCCCCCAAAGCAACATCCTCATTTTCTCAACCTTTATGATTTCCAACGAATGGCAGATAGCAATGCACCTTTTGCTCGGAAGTTTGGCCGTGATGACCCAGTCCTCAACAAGATTGACTCCGATTTGCTGGGTTGCAATTCTGATGGATACTTTCCTGGCAACTGGTTTGACTTGTTTGGAAATAGCAGTACTTCAAGTATACACGACATAACAAACACCACCAGTCTAAGGCCAGGACCCGGTGCCAAAAGGCTTAAGCATCTAATTGATGGTTTGTTAACAGCACCTGATTTTCACACTTCACATTGTGTGTAGCACAGTAAGCTCTGAGATTGGTGCCCGGGCGGGAGAGTGTACAGTTAACGGCAGAGATCTGATAGCAAAGCTACTATAAGGAAGGGAAAGTCTCACAGCTTTTCTGGAAAACATGCTTTGGCTTAGATTCTTATATAGAGGTACAATAATTTTGTAGTTCAATAGCAGCAGCAGATCTGCTTTTCTTCTAATAAAAGTAGTTTTTATGATTAATCATATAGAGATGCCATTATATTAAGACTTGATGAATGCAATGTGCTTGGCAATTGGCTGAGTGATTAGATTTCCTTTACATGTATCATTCAGAGCAAAGTTAGAACTAGTTTGACAGACGGAACCTTAAATCTGAATTAGAGTATTCAACATTGTATTAACTATCAAGGATCTTATTCTTCCACTTTAAGGGAGGTATTGTAAAGGTCAGAGCTAGCTCCTGGAAAATAAACAATGGATAATCTTTTAAACAATTGCATTTTTTTTTACCTATATTCAAATATATAACCTTGGTGGGATTGGATACTGAAATTTCCAAATGTATTATATCCTTCTTAAAAAGTATGTGAACTATATTCTTGTGTTTACATGAATATTTTGAATTTCTTAATAGTATACACGGTGGTTACTTTATATTACATCAATTTGAAATAAATGTTTTAATTTCTCCCCTATGTTATACTTAAAAAAAAAAATCATTCTCACCTTTGTCTATAAAATTATACAACTAAAATGAGCATATCTCAACTTACTAAAGGTTATATTATCGATTTCAATGTCGAAAGTTCGATTTATCCATTCCATATATTGTCAAAGTATAGATATATAGTACACACATGACAATTATCTATCTACTACATAAACGGATGGAATTTACTACTTAGTTGAATACATATTGAAAATGAAATTGCGTTCTTATTAAATGTGACTCACAGGTTTGTGTACAATACCCTAAATTTTACATTGATTTTGTTATTTTTTCAATAAATTGATAAAGGAAATGCAGTGAAACACGATCCTAACATTGAAATTGTAACAATTATCTGAAGATAAAAATTATAACGCAAATTGATTTAATGTGACCATCATACCATATTGTAGCTATGCCTCTAGTATATTTGTTTTATGATTTTATTATGAGTAAAATTATACTGTTCTCTTGACTTATTTGACTTCAAATCTTGTTCGTGTTAATATGCTAACACACATATTTGAAGTTGGATCATTATTTTTTTAAACTCAAAATAAAAGCAAATATATATCGGTTTGCGAGCTAGATCGTCGTCAACTCTATTTTGTGAATGGTCAAATTCAAAGTAATTGAGCTTTTGCACATTCATCGCTTTGCTAAACACGATATTGCTGTGCAACCTATTTACCCCAATCAATTTTGTCCACCTCCTTATTATTGAAAAGTTCATCGACTACAATGGATATTTAAAAGTAGTAGATACCAAAATAGTTAATGTATTGAAGTTAAATTATTAGATATTGACACTCAAGAAGAATTCAACTAAAAGAAACATCTTCAAAGTTTATAGACAAACACGTGATTGACACATGTCACATCATATTTCACTTTAGTGATAATTAACTTAGACATCCTTCTTTGAGATCCACGGTTCAACCTTCCATTCCACGAATTCACAATTGTTGTACTAAAAAAAAAATTCCTATTTTGTTATTTTGGAAAGGATGGATGGATAATAGTTCTATGCATCATGATCAGCTCAAAACAGGCCAATGTTTCTCTACCACCCCAATTATAAGCAAAAACAACTATCTTTATTTCGATAAAATAACGTAAGTGAAAAACCCATAAAGAAAAGAAAACAAATTTTCTTATTCTCTTTATTAAAAATAATGTGATTTAAAAAAACAAAACCCCATTTTCCACCGTCGTTTGGTTCCCTATTGGTTTTTTCTTTCTTTCCTTTTTGTTTTTCTTTTACATTTTTATTTTGACGATTTAATTATGTACTTCTAAAACATCATTTTAAAAATAAGAGATTCAATAGAAAAGAAATATATACTTAGGCCACGTTTACTCTAATTTAAAGGTAATAAATCAATTGTAATGTGAAAAGGGGTCCATTTAGTTATTAGTGTTGTTTACTTGTGTTCTTATCACATGGGGTCCATTTCCAAATATGTAATAAAAAACGTAAACTGATTGACAGGCGTAGCGTGTTCAATTCAATTGTATATGGAAATTATGTCATATCGTTATTGTTACTATTGTAGAGAAAAAATCAAGAATCTTGACACATTTGCTGTTACTGATATCGTTACCGTTATGATTTTAATGCAATCAAATTTTGGGAAAATCTTGGAGCTAAAAAATCTGAAATCTTTATTGAATGAATAAGAGACAACCTTTAAATAGACCCAAAGATGAAGGGTGTGTTCACACCTAACTAACTTAACTTTAACCTAACTAAACCTAACTCTGAACTCTTTAAATAGAACTAAAGAGGAAGAGTTTGTTCACACCTAAACTAAAAATGTTTTACAAAAATATAAAGAGAATAAAAATACAAGAATTACTAAAGTACCCTTATATCAATTCCACCCCATACAAAAATAAAACTCGAAATTTACATAGACAGAGAAAATTCATTTTATGCACAGTAAGGAAAAATGTTAGCTACATTACATGTGGAGTTAATATTTATAGAGGATGGAAGTTCCACTTTGAAGCATTGTCTTCAAATTTTTCCAAAATAGGAAAGGGACCGAATTTCTTGTCAGATAATTTGCAATATGAACCAGTTGGTAGTCAAGTCTTTTTTATGTGAACCATGACCAAATCTCTAGGAGCAAATTCAACTATTCGACGGTGGGTTTCTGCCTGTGCTTTGTACTTTGAATTTGCAATTGTTAGTTGTTGGATCACTTCAATATGAACTTTTTGGACTCGGTCTATCATCTCCTCAACGTCTAAACTAAAATCATCAGTATAAGGTAGATTAATAAGGTCGAAAGCCAATCGTGGAGGATGACAATAAACGACTTCAAAGGAGCACTTCCCTGTTGACCTATTATGCATGTTGTTTAATGCAAACTCAGATTGTGAGAGAGCAAGATCCCATTTTTTTGGTTGATCTCATCTGAGGCATTGAAGAAGGTTTCCCAAAGAAAAATTTATAACGTATGTTTGGCCATCCGTTTGAGGATGACTGGCCGAACTAAATTTAAGCTTTGTACCTAGCTTTTTCCACAAATTTTTCCAAAAGAAATTCATAAATTTAACATCTCTATCGGATATTATGCTTTTAGGAATGCCATGTAGTCGAACTATTTATTTGAAAAGTAGATTATCAATGTTTAAGGTGTATGATGTTTTCCTACAAGCAATGAAATGGGTCATTTTTTTGAATCTATCAACAACAACAAAGATTGAGTCATGACCTCGTTGTGTACAAGGGAGGCCAAGGATAAAATCCATTGACAAATCCTCCCAAATATTGGATGGGATGAGAAGGGACGTATATAAGCCATTATTTTGCGAATGACCTTTTTTTTTACAAGTAAAGCATCTATTGACAAAATTATTTATGTCCTTACTTAATTGAGGCCAAAAGAATCTCTCTGACATAGCAAGGTAAGTTTTGTCTTGACCAAAATGGCTTGTTAGGCTATTGGAATGAGTTTTAGCTAATAGGGCCTCTCTAAGAGAGCCTTGTGGTATACACGAAAGGTTGCTTTTGAGTAGAAATTTATCCAATAAATGATAGTCTTTGATCGATGAATTCGTTTGACACTGTTGCCAAATATCTCCAAAATTCGATAAGATTCGTAGCAATTTGGGAGAAGATCAAATTTTGTGATCGTGGAGTATAGTAAAGTCAATAATGAGGATTTACAGCTTAAAGCATTTGCCACTTTGTTGGTTGTGTCAGATGTATGCTTTATTATAAAGTCAAATTTTTTAATAAATGAGATCCAACGAGCGTGTATTCGACTTTTATTTTTTTAGGAATGTAGGAACTTAAAGGAGCAGTGATCGGTGAATAAGATACTATTTTCCAATCAAATAATGTTCCTAGTAATGAAGGGCATGAGTCAAAGCGTACAATTCTTGCTCATAAGTCATCCATTTTTTACGAGAAACACTCAATTTTTCGCTGAAATATTCAATAGGATGAGACTCTTGGGATAAGACAGCTCCTATGCCGAATCCACGAGCATCCATGGCAAATTGAAAATGTTTGCTATAGTTTGGAAAAGCTAAGACAGGTGATGAGGCTAACTTTTCTTCGAAGGCCAAAAAACTATTCATAGCTTATGAGGACCAAGAAAATTTGCCTTTCTCTAGAAAAATCGTGAGTGGTGCAGCGATGGATCTAGAGTTTTTAATAAACTTTTGGTAAAAGATGTAAGGCCTAAAAAGGACTGAACTTCCTTCAAAGTATTCAGAGGGGGCCAATTTTGGATGGCTGCAACTTTGAGATGGTCAGCTTGGATGCTAGTTGAAGTAATCACAAAACTCAAAAATGATATTTTAAGGGTGAGGAATACACGCTTCTTATGATTGATATACAATTGATTTGTAGAAAGGATGGAAAAAACTTCCTCTAGATTATGTAAATATATCTTTATTGTCTTGCTATAGATGAGGATGTCATCATAATAGATGACCACAAATTCATTTATGAATGGGGAAAAAAGGTAGTTCACAAGCCTCATAAACATGTTGGGTGCATTGGATAAACCAAATGGCATGACCAGCCATTCGAATAAGCCTTCATTTGTCTTGAAGGTTGTTTTCCATATCCCTCTTTTGTATTCTTATTTAGTAGTACCCATTATGTAGGTCAAGCTTAGAAAGAAAAAAAAAACTTGAGCATCAGATAATTAGTCTAAAAGATCACTAATCCCAGGAATAGGAAATCTATATTTAATCGTAATTTTATCAGTGGCTCTATTGTCAATACATAAATGCCAACTCCCATCTTTTTAAGAGCTAATAGGGTCAGGACCGCGCAGAGCCAAGGCTTGGTTGGATATGTGGTTTGCGCAAAAGATCTTAGATAATATCATGAATAGCTTTATATTCTGAGGGGCTTGTTTTATAGCGAGGGAGGTGGGGTAAGGAAGTGCCCGGAATTAGGTCAATATTATGTTCTATTTCCCGACTTGAGGGTAGTCTATCATGAACTTTATAAAGGTTGGGAAATTTGGCCAATAGATCTGCAACCCTACTGTCTATAGTGGTTGTAAAGATTGTATTGTCCATTTGAAACAATGAGGTCAATGTAAATGTTGAAGCTTGTTAAAGGGCCCTTTTATGAGTAAGTATAGAAAACAAATGTCCTTTGGCCGTTGAGCTCCCATGGTCTAAATCCTTAAGTTTTATTTTGGAGTGGAAGGAGAACAACTTTCTTCCCCATCCAATTAAACTCACGTGTATTTGCAAAGTCTTTGTGGACTGTTTGGTTGTCAAACTGGCATGGACGACCAAGGAGGACATGACAAGCATCCATTTAGATAACATCACATATTATTTGATCCTTTTCGTGGCTCCCAATAGATAAGGGTACGGTGCAAGTTTCATTGATCAAGGTCTCTCCCTCATTTTTTGATACAGACCACTCTATAGGGGTGTGGATGAGGGTTTGTTTCCAGTTTTAAAACCTGAACCAACTTTTTTTAGACCATATTTTCACTACTTCCATTGTTGATAATGACCAAGCACACTTTCCCATTAATAGTACACTTGGTACGGAAAAAGAGAATGTCTCTGTGGTTGTGAATCGGATGATGGAGTTAATAAGATCCTTTGGATCACGCATGAGAGTTCATCCCCCACATCTGGTGTTACCTCAAGCTCATTAGTATCCTCTTGCTCAAATTCACTTTCATCCTCACGCTCATGAATTGTTCAATTCCTCCTTTGAGGGCAGTCATTTTAGAGATGTCTAGCTTGACCACATCTAAAACATTTGTCAATATTAGGTCTATCATACGGGTTAGAAGTTTTATTAGACAAAGTTTGGGTACTGCCCTTTTGTTCACCATCAATTCTTAGCCCGAAATCCTTTGGTTTAGATGAGGAGAAGTTTGCCATTGATTTTTGTCCTTCACCAGAGGACTTTTTGGATTGTAAAGGTTGCTGGTTGGTCTGTCTTTCCCAATTAGATCTCATTCCGACCCATCTTCGTTGCTTCTGATTATCATCTTCTTCAACTGTAGTGGCAATAGCTACAACTTTTGAAAGGCAAGACGTAGGATAAAGATGAAAATTTTCTTTAATATCTTGTCACAAATGATCCACAGCCGAGCTATTTGCTGGTTTCCATTTTCGGCCAAGTTGTTATGTGCACTTAACTTTTGAAATTCTTCAGTATGATCCTCAATATTTCTATTGCCTTGTTTATAGTGTTAAAACTGGTTGTAAAAAAGTATTTCATGATGAATTGATATAAACCTCTTCTTCATCAGACGTAGCATCTGATGGAACATTAAAAACATATGTACAGTGGAAGAAATGAAATCGACAACATTCTAATTGCAATAAAAACAAGAATAAGCATGCAAGATAGAAAATACAACATTTGAAGACTCCACTGCAAACTTCCTCTCTCGTGCACGAATGACACCACTAGCGGTAAATTCCATTATTCTCCGGTTGAAGAACACGGTTGTGGACCCGTTTTGTTAGTGAAAATAAGGAGATTTCACTATAGAAAAAAGAAGAGTAAAGATAAACGAGGTGGAAGGTTATAGGTCAAAAGTTGAGGAAACATTAGTCTTGCAATTTTAAAAAACAAAGCCTTTTGTAGAGAAAACACATGTAAAATCCCATTTTGCATGTCTTCCACCTCAAACTTCACTTACATGTAATCTTTAGGTGTCAAACTTGGGAAATGTCACTTCAAAGTCCACTTAGTTTGTGGGAAAATCAAACAATTGAATTTTTCTATTAACTAATTTTTTTATTAAAAAAATGAAATATAATTTTCAAATTTTGAAAATTATTCAATAAAAAAATCAATTAAATAAAATAAACAAATTTAATATCATATATTAAGTTGTTTAAGACATCTAGCTTTGATTAATCATATTAATCAAGTTTAAAAAATACTTTCATGCTAATGATAAAGTATACTCTAAAAATTAATTAATTTTTTAATTGTAAATTATATCTCATATAAAATACAATGTTTCATAAAACCCGAATTTAAACATTTCAAATTCTTACTTCACTTAGTTCTTCAAATTTGTCCGTATTGAGCTAGCAAGGAGACCCGATGGACCTACAAATCATGAGCTTCAACGATCTGAGACTAACTGGTCAAACTCTTTAACCTAGTTAATCAACATTCGCTAACTAACATGATTATCCACTATAACCTGTAGTTGCACTCCCTTCACCATAGGTATATCATGTGTCCATTTGATATAACCGTCATCAATAAGTTGATCATTCACAGGTTGTTCGTAACCTCAGCTAGGTCAAATACCAAAACACCCCTGAGTTAAATATTTTCTCCTTAAATACAACTATTCCTCTAATGAATAATTGATTTGGGATCATAATCACTAAATTATTCCCTCTCAGGCCAATGAGGGGATGAAGCCCCTTGTTAAAGTCCCGGGATCAACCCTTAAGGGAACGACCTTTCTACTATCTCTAAAATGGATAGGAGTGAATTTCGTATTGCAAATTCTATGTCCCTAGACATCTACCTGGTCTTATCCCTGAAATTGGAGGCATATTGAACAATTACGTTGGGCTTACCCTCACCTATGCAAATCAAGGGATAATCGTGAATAAACAGGAGTTCACAGGACAACTTAGGATTCAGATCAAGTGATCTAGGTCGTCAATAAGTGAAATTAATCAGTGTTTACAGTAAACGGTGTTAATATGTAACAATGATTATTTTGTGGTCTATCTTACACAATCTCATCGTGTAAAACACCCCCCGCTCACATGCCTCTACATGAACAAACTGATCACATCGTTCATGACACTTTACAACATTTGTAACAATCATAAAGTGGGCCATATTCGATAGTATCTCCAAAAATAGGTACCCAACCTAATATGAGTACTATAGACAATTTAGGCTATTTTACTTGAACTTGATCTAGTTTATGTCTCCACATAAAGTCAAAGTATTCATAATAATAGTCAAGAGTTCGTAGTTTATTGGATTTAGAGTTATTAAATAATCAACAATACTTGTCTGAATAAACTTCATATATGTTTACTGTTTACAGAACTACGAGTTTTAGGACATACAATCCAACAACATCTTGGGCCAACTTTGATTTTGTCATTTTATGAAGATTCTTCTGTTGTTTTGGACTTGATCCCACCATGCGGATGCTCTCTTTTTCAACTTTAAGGAAACTAGTTTAATTTTTTTGTCTTCCGAAGTTCCCATATATGCAAAGAAATGTTTAACATCTTTTACCCAATCAAGGAAAATTCGATATTCATTCTTCCATTTTGGGTTGTCAATCTTCATTTTACAGTCTGGTTCTTGTCTCTAATAGGGCCCTTTTCCTTGCTGGCTTCCTTCGTGCCAATTATGGACAGGGGGAAATTTATCCCCTTGAAATTCATGAAATCTTGGTTGCCTTTCTTGGAAGGGAATGTGGTATCGTAGGCGTTGTTCTCGATATGGTGGTTGGAATCATGTATCCCCCAAGTATTCTAATCAATCAACTTCATCAGATGAATCAGAATCATAATCTAAAAGGTTATAAGGAATCAGTCTGTCCAAATGATTTTAAGGAACCGGCCTTTGTTGCCACAAATTTTCACTTTGGGAATCCTCTCTTGGAGAGAATCTTGACCTTTCTTGATTTTTTGTCTTCATAAAAGTTTTTTTTTTTCTTGTTTTCCAACAGCCAGGAATGATGATCTTTTGACTTATTAGTTTTCTTGTTATTCATTCAAGCTTTCTTGCATGGGTTCTTTACATATATTCATCCTACTGAATTCTTGAGTCAATTGTTCAATGGCCAGCTTCGTGTCATTTACTGTAGATTGAACATTATGCAGTCCTTCATTGAGATTTCCCACACAATCTTCTACTTGCTGCAACTGAATATTAAGGGATCTTGGAGATGAAAAAGCTTCCGCTTCATTAGGGAAAGGATGGGGATTTTTGGGATTCTTCCCCGACATCAGGCCACCGTTCACGTGGGTGCTCTGATACCAAAACTAATGCAATCAAATCTTGGAGCCAAAAAAATATGAAATCTTTATTGAATGAATAAGAGATAACAAGGCCACATTTAAATAGACCCAAAGGTGAAGGGTGTGTTCACACTTAAAACTAACTTAACTTTAACCTAAATAAACCTAGCTCTAGCCTCTTTAAATAGATCCAGAGAGGAAGGGCTTGTTCATACCTAAACTACAAATACTTTACAAAAGTATAAGGAGAATAAAAATACAAGAATTATTAAAATACCCTTACATCGGATTTGACCCTAAGAGATAACGGTAACAGTAATGGTAAATGTGACAAAATCTATAATTTTAAATAAAATAATGAAAATAAATCAAATTACATTTACGATTCAGACTCATTACAATTGACCTATCAATAAAATTATTTTATGATTTGGTATACGTGATCTTAATATTTTCAAACGTGTGTTTGATAGAAAATTTCAGATATTAAATCTCAATTAAATAAATTATCAAAATATATTTGATATTATTTATACCCTAAAATTAAGGGTTGTTTTTAAATATAGAAAAATGAATAAAAGATGATAAACACAAATAATTGCCTATTACGATTTATCACATATTTTATTATTATTTGTAAATATTTTTAATAATTTTATCATTTAAAATAATTTTCCTAAAAGTAATGGCAAGCTAAAACTCTAGCTTACTCTAAACCATGAACTTGGAACTATAACATATTAATTCCAGTCAGTAGGCAAAATGCCCTCTAAATCTATCCATATTTCTCTCTCTCTTTTTTGTGCAATTTATTATTTTTAATATTATTTACAAAACTACTCCAAATTTAAAAATTTATTTATTTAATTTTTTTTTTGATAGATCGAACTTCTAATCCGTGCGAATTTCTAATCTCGAAATTGAAAGTATAAATGAGGGGAATTGAAATTTATTTTGAAAAGTGCATTATTCTGCTTTTGTTTCATACGCCTTCTTGCGCAAAACCCCACTGGGCATAACAACTAGGGCTTATGAGCAGGGTTTATCGAACAGTTTTGCGTCCGTAAATCGCCCTGCATTTTCCCGCCCTCCAGCTTCCAAACTCCTTCTCCTTCCCATTTCTGCGGCAGCTTCCGAGTTCTACTTACAGTGCGCCCCACATGATGTCCTCCAAGCAGAACCTCCACATTATTGAGTCGGCCCTTTTTGGTCCTTCCCCTCCGTCGCCGGCTCAGAGGGTCGAGCTCTTACACGCCATTCACAATTCTATACCTGCTTTCCGGTCGCTGCTTCAATTTCCTGTACGTATGGCTTTGTTTTTCGTCATTGGCTGAACTGGGTCTATGACATTTTTTGTGATTTATTAGCTTGTCTTTGTTTGTTGGTGTTCTGATTTTATTGAATTTTGGGTTGTAGCCTCCGAAAGCTTCAGACCGTGCACAAGTTCAATCTAAAGAAGTCAGGCGACCAGATTCTTCAACAATAACGCTCGATGACCAGGACGTCGAAATTGTAAATTCTTCCTCCATCTGTTTTTGTTTTTCCAGGTTGTCAATCAGATTACGAGTCTATGATGTGGGTTGTCATAGAATTTAGGTTCGGGTGCTTACTTTTTACTCGGCCACAGTAGAAAAATACTAGTTTAAGTAGTTAACCTTCTTCATCTCCTTCTTCTACTTCGGTTTGGTGGAAGGCATGTCAATGAAGTTTCATTATCTATAAACGAGGGATAACTTGGTTCAATTCCGGCAATTTTTGTTGAGGATGCCATGTTGAAAAGATGAAAAGATGTTACAATTTTTTAAAAATATATATATATTTAATGAGAATCAGCTTCATTAATTAAATGAAATTATCCAAAGATACAAAAGGAGACCCAATTGGCTTTGAGATCCAATAGACCTTACCATCTTTAAAAGATACAAACTACACCGATCACAACCAATTGACTTTGAGATGAATCCCATGTTTATCTAATATAGTATAAGAGCCCATGAAATCCAAACGGGTATTCAGTCAAAGAAAAAAAAAATGGGATCCGACTCAAGAATGGTGAACCCAAAAAAGATATGGTCTTGAGGGGTATGTTGAGGATTTCACATTCAAAAGATGAGGAGACCTTACAATCCTTAAAAGATACACGAACTACTCATTTTATTGCTAATTGATTTTAAGATGGAACCCCATGCTTATCTAATAATATTCCAAGTATAATTATGCCTACTCTCCAAACAAATCCTGGATGTAAAAGAAATGATTGCTTCAAAACTCTTTGGAACTAGAAAATGCATTTAATTAAACTGGTCCAAAACCTCGTCTAACTGCATTGTGATGTTAGGTCTCATTTGAGGTTAGTTAACTAGGCCAGAATCAAGAAGTCGTCAACCCCTTTTCCTTCTTACATATGTCTTGGCATTATGGTTATTATTGTTCTATTCTGATAAGAAATCATGCTTTTATTGAGAACTATGAAAGAATATACAAAGATATAGAAAAAAACAGCTAACAAAAGTAGTTCAAAGGACTATAAAAAAGGCTTCAAATCCATAAGCATAAGAGGTAGTTGGCAATTACAAAAGATATTAGCTGCCAAGGCCCAAATCGAGGTATTTAATGATTAATCTCATCACATCACATGACTCATCCACATACCTCTCGCTCCTAAAATTATGCAGTCTGCTCAAGCCAAACCCCCCAAATAATTGCAATAAAACAAGTCTACCACAAAAATCAGCTTTTCTCCTTATAGGCCAAGATTGAATCCTTCCATCATTGCTCAATAGTCCCTGCTCCTTGAAAAGAGTCTCCAACCAAAAGCGGGACAAAAACAAATGAGAAAATTGGCTACTTCAAGGGATATGGTCAATATATACTGCTGTTACTTCTCTACAAAGGGAATGCCATGGAGGCCCCAAAAATTAAGGGGAGTGTTTTTGGTCATGGCTCATAGTATTAACACACCGGTGTACAACTTGCTTGACATAGGAATTAACCTTTTTGAGAATCTTTACCCTCTAGAGCAAGAAAAAGAGGTGAACGCATGGGGGACGAGGGGTGGAGGGGCACAAAGAATATGGAAGAGAAAGCTAGAAGAGCACCTCTGAGAAGGACTTAGGGTTTAAATACAATAATCCTTCCTCTCAAAGGAAAAGCAAGGATTACACCTCCAATGACTTCCTATTCATAAAAGAATGACCAATTGAAAGTAGAAGACGCCTCCAAAAAAGTCAAAACAAAAGCCACTAAATGCAACCTTTTATCTAAAAGATGGTACAGGTGGGGGAAAGAATTGCAAAGAGTTTTTTTCACCCACCCACAAACCTTCAAAGAAAAAGGATATTTGAGCGATCCCCAATAGAACATTTCAAAAACTAGGAGAATGAAGGAAAAATTGACGAAATAGCTTTTTGGGGGGTTTTTAGAGGATTAAGCATAATTCTAGAAACCCACCCAAAAGTTTGATAACCATACGTCTGGAAACAAGGTGGAACCCAAATGAACATACCCATGCTCATGTTGAAATTTTTATTTGTGAAAGCATTTCACGCATTTTGTTCTTGGGCCCATTTTGCGTTAAAGGCCCAGTTGGGCTAGATCTTCTTTTATGGAAGTGAAGAAATATATGTTGAATATTTTTGGTTGGTTGTTCCAAGCTATCAAGTTGTGGTTCTTGGAAGTCGATAGCTTTTGTTAGGCTAGTTAAGGGTCCATTTTTAGTGCGAGTTCAGCAGTCTTTTGTGATCTCCATTGTAATAGAATCTGTTGTTGCAGAAGACTGGACATAATTCCAAGTTTAGGAGGAACCAAGATATTATTTTGGTGTCATTTTATTCTATTTAATTGTGACTTAATTATCTTGTCTGGCTTAACCAGTGAAGGAGAGATCCATTGTTATAGCATTTTAATATTCTGCAATTTTAATAGTGTTCAACCATGATCTTATGCCACATTAACAAGGTCTTCTTTTGCAATCTTAGGTTGCCAACACCCAATCCATTCACAGATTGGGAAAGCACTCTCAATTGATTAAGCGTGACCTACTCCTGCCCATAAAAAATCCTCATGATTGTAGTTTATTTTGTTCATTTATTATTTTTTTCAAAATTTAAATAGACTTTTCGTCATTGACGCAAGGATCCTAGAGAGTAGGGGTGTGCATCGTTACCGACAGATCAATGGTATTTGGTTTTGGAGGGTTGGTAGCGCCGATCAATCGACCATAGTGGTGGTTGGTCCGTTTTAGTCGGTTTATGAGAAAAAGAGAGAGAGAAGGAAGAAAAAAAAGAAAGATTTTGCGTTCTTCGTTTGGAGGTGTGAAGAAGAAAGAAGAAAGAAGAGGGAGTAAGAAAACACAAAGAGAGAGGAAGAGTGAGCAACGAAGAAGATTGGAATTAGTATTTTAGTTTTACTGGTCTTTTGGGGCTGGCGTTTTCCTAGAGGTTTTATTCAAAGAAGATTCTTTTGATGCCAATTGGCATTTAACATCTAAGAGATTGAATGAGTTATTCAAGCATTGGCCTCAGCTTGATCACTTTGAAATTGTCGGAGTTGAAGCTTCTTTTTAGAATTCTCTTTCCAATCAATGTGCAGAATATTCTAAGGCTTATGCTTAGACCTCGAATGTAATTATTTCTTCAATTTAATTATCTTGTATTGTCCTACGTGTTTCTCTAAGTATACTTGGCAAATTCTTGTTTTGTTTCGTTTCCTTGTATTTTGAGCATTTGCTTTTTCTCATTTATTCAATGAAAAATCTTGAAGAAGAAAATGAGGGAGGGAAAAATAATGGAAGAAAGAAGAAAAGAAACTCACCTAGGGTGGTGGTGACCTCTGGGAGGGAGGGAGAAAAGTGAGATTAGAGGAAAGGGGGAAGAAGAAGCGGAAGAGGAAAGAAAAGAGGGGAAAGGAGAGAGGAAAGAAAAGAGGGGAAAGGAGAGAGAGAAGGGAAAATGAGGAGTAGGGAGTCATAGGGAGAGGAGAGAGTAGGGAAAAAAAATAAAAAATATTAATTTAAAAGCCAGTGATAGAAAGTTTTAAAACTTCATACCTATAAGTTTAACCACCTCGGTTTATAAGATTATTACAAAAGTGCTTGCTGGGAGAATGAAGAAAGTCTTGCCAAGTTTAGTCTCTCCCTCAAAGTACTTTCATTGAAGGAAGACAAAATTTGGATCCCTTCCTTATTGCTGATGAAGTGTTTGAAGGTTATCGTGCAAAGAAGAAAATGGGATGGATTATAAAACTTGACTTGGAAAAACCTTTTGATAGAGTTGATTGGGATTTCATTGAAGATGTCTTGTTTCTGAAGGGCTTCAACAGTAAATGGATTACTTGGATCAAAGGTTGCATTAGTAGTCCCAAATTTGGGGATTTTGTGAATGGAAGACCTAGTGGAAGAATCCAAACTTCAAGGGAAATTAGACAAGGAGACCCAAATTCTCCCTTCTTATTTCTTTTGGTAAGTGAAGTACTTAGTGCCTTTGTTGATTTTTTTTTTTTTTTTGGGTGGAGAAAGGACTCTTTGAAGTCTTCAAAGTGGGGAAGGATAAGATCCATGTTCCCATTTTTCAGTCCGCTGATGATGCTTTAATATTTTGTAAATACAATGATGATATGCTTGCTGCCCTTTCAAAGATAATTGATCTTTCTGAATGGTGTTCTAGTCAGAAAGTTAATTGGTACAAGTCAGCTTTATGTGGGATTAATGTGGAGGAGGATTTAATTCTTTCAAAGGCAGACACCTTGAAATGCAAAGTGGAACATCTGCCCTTTCTTTATCTTGATCTCCCACTGGGGGGATACCCTAAACAACTTGCTCTTTGGTCGCCTGTGATTGAAAAATTTCAAAAGAAGCTTGATAGGTGGAAGAGATTCAACTTATCGCGAGGTGGAAAAATCACATTATGTAGATCGACATTGGAAATTTGCCAATTTACTATATGTCAATATTTTTAATATCGGCTAAATTTGTATCCATGTTAGAAAGAATCATGAAATCTTTCGTTTGGGAAGGTAACAAAGGCAACAAGATAAACCACTTGGTGAATGGGAATTGACTTCTAAATCCCAAAAAGCAGGTGGTCTCAGGCTTGGAGGTTTGAAACAGAAAAAATTGGCCCTTCTTGCTAAATGGGGATGGAGGCTAATGCATTAATCTGATTCATTATGGAGAAAAATTATTCATAGCTTACATGGCAAGGAGAAGTTCTCTTGACATATGGCTGGTGGGGAGAATCTAGTCTTAGAGCCCTTGGATAAGTATTTCAAGAATTTGGCTTCAAGTTGAATCATTTGCTACTTTTAAGATTAGATTTGGTAATCGAATCTCCTTTTGGAATGACAATTGGTTGGCTAATTCGGTCCTTAGCTTGAGATTTCCCAGACTATTTAGAATTGCACGCTTGCCAAACGGTTCAATTGCTGATCACTGGGATGGTAATACATTGGCATGGGCAGTCTTTTTTTAAAAGATTGCTTAAGAATGGTGAAACTCAGGAATTCCAGCAACTTCTTGTAGATATATCAAATAAATCTTTTGGGATTTTGCTTGGCTCAAGTTGCTAGTCTTTGGAGCCTTCTGGCAAATTCTCGGTTAAATCCCTTTTAGAAGCTTGGTTGCTGAAGACAATATGGATAAAGCTGATTATAAAATTCTTTGGAAGTCAAATTGTCCAAAAAGAATCAACGTTCTTATTTGGATCTTTTTTTTGAAGAACATAGTCATTGTAGGTGCACAACAAACCGTAAAAATTTGCTTCCCAAGTTATCATTTTGTTTGTACATAACATATATGTTGAAAAGACCAGAGAAAATAGGAAGAATTTGGAAAACCAATGGGATGAGAATTGAATGGATATTATTGAATATTGACTAGTAATTGTTTACAATCTCTCAGAGAAAATTTAGATGACACTGATCGCTACAAGTAATGGAGATCATTTTTGAAGCTTTGTACCAATGGATATATTATTCGAGGCAGATCAACTCTTATATACACCATAGGGCTTTGCATTTTGGACAATCCAAGGGTGTTCGAGAACTTTGTGTAGTGGCTACCATTGAGAACAATCCTTGACAAGCATTTGACTGATAAGATCCTTTGCAGTTGAAGAAATTATTGGTCTCTGAGGAAACATCAAATCTACTTGCACAATTCTCTTGTATGTGTCAGAGTGTTCTGTAGCCTCAAACGGAGGTACCCATAGACAAACTCATAGCATAATACACCAAGGTTCCAGATATCCACACTTGCATTGTGTTCCACTCTCTCCACCATTTCAGGAGGCAAATAATCCAGTGTTCCACACATAGCCCGCCTATGGTTGAACGTGTGCACTAATCATCCAAAGTCAGCTATCTTGAGTTCACCCTATGCACCGATTAGAAGATTTTCTGGTTTGATGTCTATGTGGATCACATGTTTTCCATGACGGTATATGAGTGCCCGAGCCAATGACGCGACGTTAGTAGCAGCACGTCTCTCACTGAAGTTTGCACTTCTATTGTCTTGTAAAGCTCTCCTTAGGGTGCATATTCCAATACCAAATAAATCCATTTTTCATCGTAGAAATATCCATAAAGGCGTAGAATGTTGGAATGCCTAAGATGACTCTATATTTCAACTTCACGATGAAGTTGGTGCTCAACCTGCGACTGTTGTAGCTGGCTCTTGAATAGAACTTTTAGTGCCACAATGTGATTACTACTCTTTTCTCTAGCCAGATAGACGTGACCAAACTTCCCTCTTCAAAGAGGCTTCCCAATGTCAAAGTCGTTAAGTGTCCATCTTCTTTTTTCGACAACAAAGGCCTCCGTAGTGGTAATCTTCTCCTAGGGCTGGTTCTTGGCAACGATCGCCTTGTCAAAGAGATGGAGGGAGAGAAGAGAGAAGAGAGAAGCAGACTGAATGGCGAGAAGAGATAGAAAGAAAGATTTGTCCTTATTTGGATCTCGCTGCATGGTTCCTTAAATTGTTCTTTAACTCTTCAAAGAAAACTGCCAGACCACTTATCTCCATCTATTTGCCCCTTGTGCAACGTTGAGTGCGAAGATCTGCAGCACCTACTCTTTGGTTGCAGCTACTCTTTGGCTTGCTAGAAAAAACTTGTCTATTTTTCATTTAAATTGGGTCTTCTGCGATTCTATCAAACTTAATGTCTAGCAGGTTCTTTTTGGAGTTTCTTTGAAGAAGATGTCCCAACAACTTTGGATTAATGCAGTCAAAGCTCTTCTTGCTGAATTATGGTTCGAAAGAAATCAGATAGTTTTTCATGAAAAGTATCTTCAATGCTTTGACCGTTTTGAAGTAGCAAGGCTTAAGGCTTCTGCTTGGTGTTCTTTATCCAAATCTTTTGCAAATTTTTCCATTCAAGACATTTGTTTGAACTGGGGATCTTTTATTTCTTTACAATGAACTATGTCTTAGCATCATTTTGTTCCATACTTTTGTGCTGCTGCTCTTGTTTATATTTTTATTTTTCACTTCTTATTTGCTTTGTTTCATTGTATTTTTGAGCATTAGACTATTTTCATTATATCAATGAAAAATTCTGTTTCCTTCCAAAAAAAGAGAGTTTTAAAATATGATTATTATTATTATTATTTCCAATAAAATTATGTTGGGAAAGGAAAACATCACGGATGGTCTTGGTGATCTTCCAAGGTTTGCAGCTCTTACTCCATTGCAACACAACAATAACATTAACCACTTGTTTTTATTTATTTATTAATTATTTTTTTAAAAAAATTCTTTGGTCTTTCTTGAGCTCGCCAACTGGCAAGTCGGTTTTGTATTTTATAAAACCAACTCCAACCGAAAAATCGAATAAAAGACTGGCTTACCGAAGTCAGTTTCAGTTGATCGGCCTAGTTTTTTGGTCTCTTTTGATCACTCCTACTAAAGAGGGAAAGGTTGTAGACAGATATTCTTATAAAGATTTCTTGGATCAGGGCAAAAGATTTATGTCACAACCCAACAAGAGAGTTTCAATGGATCACATTTAACACCCATAAATCAACTTTTACTAAAAACGTCCACCACTGAAATGAAACATGGCTCTATTTTTATGTATTGCATTATTTGTCCAAGTTATATGAACGTTGAGCAAGATAAGTTTTTCCTATTTTTCGTTATAACACCATGATTTTTATATTATTGGCATTATCTAATTTCAATTTAACGTTTGTTTCTAGACTTTAAAATTGAGCGATGACCTCCATCTCAATGAAATAGATTGTGTGCATCTACTTGTTGCTGCACATCAAGAGGTATACCTCTCTCTCTTATCCATTAACTTGTTATCATATTTCATGTGAGCTTTGCTTGTCTCCCTTTCTATTACTTATTTTTCTTGTTCTTCATAGTGGGATTTAACGGAGCGAGATCCTTTAGAGATTTTCCGTCTTGCAGCAGGGCTTTGGTATACAGAGAGAAGAGATCTAATAATGTCACTCCATACACTACTGAGGGTATCTATGTTATCAATTTTTTTACCCTAATTTTGGGTCATGCAATTGCGTTTTCCCTTGCTTACTGTAGACTGTATTCTTTCATTTTCAGGCTGTTGTACTGGATCCGGGATATGAAACTGGCCTTATATCTGACATCCAAAGACACCTGGAAGATCTTGTTAATAATGGGCTAAGACAGCGATTGATTACTTTGATAAAGGTTGGTTCTTCATAGCTCTTTTAGGCTATGTCACATGTGTAAACCTTCCGCTGAAGCTTGGAATCACGTTACTACTTACTATTACTATTATGCTATTAACATTGGAAGGCACCTAGAAGCTTGGAACCGTCTTTAGCCCTTGGTGGCCTCAATATTAATAATATGATTTTGAAACAACTTTACTTGAACAGGATCTGTTCTATAGGTTGTACATTTGTGTTGTTGAGTTCTAAGGAAACACCTGTTTTGTTTTTAACTTGCAGGAATATGCCAATATTTATCATCTGTTCCTTAATTGAAAAATTTCCAGAATATGATTTCAGTCGTTTACTGTACATGAAATGTACTATGTTCATTTGGTCCTTAGCCCTTGGTGGACTCAACACAAATGGTATGATAGAAAAATGGAATTCTAATTGGTGCTCCTTGTGTTGAAGTAACCAAGAGGACACTGTAATCTAGTCTGTTTCTTCCCAGCAGTGGGTTTTCTGGAATCCAAGCTTTTCGAGGCCTTCAATCTTAGTTGGACTTTTCTCAAGTTAGATGGTAATAGGGTGGTTCTGACAATGAAAGAGCAAAGACTCAATACTCATGGAAAGGTTTAATTTTTTAATTTCTAATTTTTGATTAGGAACAATTTTATTGATGTATGAAATTACCAAAAGAGGAGAGAGACCCAAATGCAATGTAGTTATAAGAAACTTCTCCAATTGCGCAAAACTGTAGATTAACTTTAAAGATTGAGTACATGGGGATTATGAGAAGGTTTCGTTAATCCATGCTTTTGATGCTCTTCTGTAAAATGTTGGTTGGAACACAGTTGAAGAATCTATTTGGAAAGTATTATTTTGTTTTCAAATCCAATAACTTTTGTGATCAGGTATTAATATTTTCCACGACCATTTTCAGTAAAAAGGTTCCATCTTTCTTATTTCAGGAACTTAATCGAGAAGAACCAGCTGGTTTGGGTGGACCTAGCTGTGAGCGCTACCTTCTTGATTCTAAAGGTGCTCTTGTTGAGCGTCGGGGTGTGGTTAGTCGGGAAAGACTAATACTTGGACATTGTCTTGTCCTTTCTATTCTTGTTGTTCGAATAGGTAAACTGTGGCCTTTTTTGAATTGTTTGACTCAGTTGGTCGCACGTTGAAGGTTAACTATGAATGTTGCTAAGACTCACCTCTTGCCCTCATGTGGTTCTTGCTAGTAACATTTGATTGTTCAAGATGCGTGTCTTCCTTCGTAGACACAGTCACTGTGATAGGGTACCTGCTTTATGTTAGATGAAGAGCTTTGGGTAAAATGATTCGATAGTGCAGTCTGTATTTTTTGTGATGAACTTAGTAAAAATTGTGTGAAATGATAATATCGCTTTTCGCTTTAATTTTTTTTTCCTCCTAATAGATAACGACACCAATTACCATCTTCAAGTCAATGGTATCCACATCTTGTAATTGTTGAACTCAAAAAAATTGTTTAATCGTAAGAAACACAAGTTAATTAATGCAAAATATGTGGATAAGTAATATGTCAAGAAACCCTACTTAATAAAGAAGATAGCTCAGTTAAAAATCTACAAGAAAGCATTTGGCCTTTTCAGACAATTAAGGATATGATTTCCCTTTTATCAGGTCCAAAGGATGCGAAGGATCTCTTTTCTGTTTTAAAAGACTGCGCTGGTGAGCTTAATGAGACCAAAGCTCCCATAAAGCTCCAGGCACGTTAATAATTTTTCTTTCATGTTTTAGGTACCCTTCAAATTTTTATTAATGTAGAAACTAAAAAAAAGACCCACTAGATACAGTTTCTTCTTCTGTTTTTCATTACTTTGCTTTCTTATAGGGCATGTATTTTCTTTTTGCAGATTGTATTTAGTCTCCTTTTCTCTATCATTATTGCCTTCGTGTCAGATGCTTTGAGTGCAGTTCCAAATAAAGCGTCCGTGTTGTCCAGTGATGCTTCTTTTAGAAATGAATTTCAGGATAATGTGAGTTTATCAAGATAGTACCGTCACTTCCCTGTTTGATACTTACATGCATCATGTTAACATTTCCTGTGAGCTTGTAATCTTGGTTTAGGTGATGGCTTCGGGAAATGATCCAACAGTGGAAGGATTTGTTGATGCCGTAAGGTTTGCTTGGACTGTTCATTTGCTGTTAATACATGACATGATTGATGCAAGAGAAGCCATTCCCAGTGCTTCGCCTAAAGATTTGGATCACTTACAATCGTGCTTGGACATAATTTTTTCCCATAATGCTTTCCAGTTTTTACTTCAAGAAGTGATACAGACTGCAGCTTACCAGGTTGGTATTTTTTATGTTAAGCGTATTTTGCAAGAATAGAGTTCTTATTGTTCTCATACAAATGTATAACCCTAGTCCCTAGATATAAAGGAAGAGAGGAGCTAAAAATGGTAATGGCCTAACAGTAACAGAGAGAAAGGGAATAAAAGTGAGAATTCAATTCTTATCAATGGTTGATAGAGAGGTAGAATTTGTGTATTAAGATGGCTTAGACACGAGACTCTCTCTCACTGCTCCTTTTCTTGATTGCCGTGGATGTTATAAGTAGGATAATTTTAAAAGGAGTGGGTCTAATGTTCTTGAAGGCTTTGTGGTTGGCAACGACAACATTCCTCTTTCTCAACTTCAATTTGACGATGATACCCTTTGTCAATATGAATATTTTGCATTTTTTGAAATGATATTTGGTTTGAGGATTAATAAGGGTAAGTATCATCTTTTGGGTCTGAATTATGGGCCAGATAACCAAATTGAACAATTTAGTTCCTAAAAAAAAAAATGCTCTCCCCTCTCTCCTCCTTTTCTCCCTTCCCCCGCCTCCCCCCTTCCGACCACCCCACCGGAGCTCACCATGCCCTCCCTAGCCTTCCTTCCCTCTGACTGCCTCTCCCACCCCTCTCCCTTTGCCCCCTTCCCTCTGCCCCCCTTCCGGCTCTTTCACTTCCCTCGATCTCTTTTCTTGCCCTGTTTCCAGCCTTGTCTTTTAACCCTTGCTGCTTCGAGTAAAAGGGAACATTTTGTGTAAAGACCTTTCGACTCCTTGATAAGAGTGCTTTCCGGTCATGGAGATTAAAAGTTGCAACATATTGGGTCATTTCTTTTGTATGTGGCAAGAGGGTCCAGGATTCATAGTGGAAGATTTGAAAAAAGGACCGTCCTTGTTCCTTTCTTTAGCAGCAACCAATTGGCTAAAAGAAAGCTTCAGAAGACTTTTGTTTGCTTCAACGGTCGAGTTCTTTTTGTTAAAAGAAAGAGTAGATGAGAGTTTCATACGTCTAGCCAAATTTAGAGTCAAAGACAATTAGTTTGTAGAATGTGCAGTGTGGCCTACCATAGGGGGAAGAAAGAATATTCATGTTCCTTATGGGGTTGGATGTTCAGGCTGGCAAGAGTTCAAGGAAATGATTGATGCCAACATCCATATCTTCAAAGATAATCCTGCTCAGCAAGCCCCTCAAGTGAAGAGTTTCTCAGAAGTGGTGAAAGGTAGGTTCTATCAACCATATCTAAAGCCTTCAAAGTTTAAGTCTATTGCAGTTCAAAAATCCTGTAGTCAAGGTCAATTAAATCAAGGAAAGGGTTCTTATTGGATTAAAAAAGATCACGAAGTTCTCAAAGAAGATTTCAGTAGTTTATGGCTCATCTCAAGGCTTTTAGTCTTCAATGATTGGAAGGATATCTCGAAGGTATTGAGTGAGGCCTTTAAAACCAGTGTCACTATCAATCCTCTGTTTGCAGATAAAGCTTTAATCAAAGTCAGTATTGGAAAAGAAGAGAAGAAAAAAAACATAGATTTACGTGGAAACCCTAGATCAGGGAGAAAAACCACGATAGGAGAATTTTTATTCTTTTAATTTTTCTGATACACAGTACTCAATACAGGACAGGTATAAATAACCAAACAGAGAGAAACCCTAGACAGTAGATACTGAGAAAAAGACTAAAACACCCTTAGGGCTAAAACACCATTTCAACACCCCCCTCAAGTTGGGGCATAAATATCAATGAGGCCCAACTTGCTGATACAAGTGTCAAACATCTGTCTAGGTAAACCCTTAGTCAGAACATCTGCAATTTGTTGATTGGATGGAACATAGGGAACACAAATACTCCCATTGTCAAGTTTCTCTTTTATGAAATGTCGGTCAATCTCAACATGTTTGGTTCTGTCATGCTGAACAGAGTTATTGGCAATATTAATAGCAGCCTTGTTGTCACAGTAGAGTCTCATCGGGTCATGACTCTCTTGATGAAGATCTACTAATACCTTCAACCAAATTTCCTCACAGATACCCAAGCACATAGCTCTGTTTTAGCTTCGGCACTACTTCTAGCCACGATACCCTGTTTCTTACTCTTCCATGTAACGAGGTTTCCCCATACTAAAGTACAATACCCCGAGGTTGACTTCCGGTCTGTAGCAGAACCGGCTCAGTCCGAGTCAGTGTAGGCTTCTATACATCTTCTATCATTTTTCCTAACATCAAGCCCTTCCTAGGTGTTGACTTTAGATATCTCAGAATCCGGTTAACAACTTCCATATGTCTCTCATACGGGACTTGCATAAACTGGCTTACCAAACTCACCACATATGAAATATCAGGTCTGGTATGCGAGAGATATATCTTCCCTACAAGACATTGATATCTCTCCTTGTTCACTGGTACGTCGTCTACTGAGTTTACCAGACTTTTGTTGACCTCAACTGGAGTATCTGCAGGTTTACATCCAGTCATCCCAGTCTCTTGTAGAAGGTCTAACGTATATTTTCTCTGAGACACTGAGATCCCTTCCTTTGACCTTGCCATGCCTAGGAAGTACCTCAAGGAACCAAGATCTTTAATTTCACTCCTTTGCCATTTTCTGTTTCAGCTTGTCAATTTCTACAGAATCATTCCCTGACAGAATAATATCATTAACGTATACGATTAACACTGCTACTTTTCCTAATGCCGACTTCTTAGTGAACAGGGTGTGATCTGAGTGACCTTGAATGTACCCCTGGGTTTTGACAAAGGTAGTAAACCTATCGAACCAGGCTCTAGGGGACTGTTTCAGACCATACAAAGACTTCTTTAGCTTGCACACCTGACTCCCAAACTGTGCTTCAAACCCTGGAGGAGGGGTCATATAAACCTCTTCTTCCAACTCACCATTTAGAAATGCATTCTTTACATCCAACTGATATAGAGGCCAGTCTAGGTTTACAGCAACAGAGAGAAGAACCCGAATAGTGTTGAGTTTTGCCACTGGCGAGAAAGTTTCTGAGTAGTCCACCCCATATGTTTGAGTGAACCCTTTCGTGACTAATCTGGCCTTATATCTGTCGAGAGTCCCATCAGATTTGTACTTAATTGTGAACACCCATTTGCACCCGACGGTTTTGTGACCTCTAGGAAGAACTAGATCCCATGTTTTGTTGGTTTTGAGTGCCCGCATTTCTTCCATGATTGCAGCTCGCTATTCAGGAATTTCCAGAGCCTTGTACACATTTCCCGGGATAGTCACAGTGTCCAGGCTAGTGGTAAAAGCCTTGAATCTTGTTGACAAGCTACTGTAAGATAAAAAGCTTTTCATAGAGTACTTGGTGCAGGACCTTGTTCCCTTTCGCAGGGCAATTGGTAAGTCTAGGGTGACATCAATTTCACTGGTCTTGTCACCTTTTTCCTCTGTATTCATCTGCTACACATTTTCAGTCTCCTGAACATCATCTGGAGGAAATTCATTGTTCTCATCCTCCCTAATTTTGTCAAGAGTCGCTGCATCGTCAGTGTTCACTGTACTACTTTCAACTGAGTTATTATTATCAAGAATATGGTTACCTTGAGTTGTCTCTGGTTCTGACTCTTGAACACTTTCCGGTGGAGCAGTAGGGGAAACTATTTCCTTTCGTAGATTCTTCCGATAGTAGATTATCCAAGAAACTTGTTTTGTAGGAAGAACGGGATTGTCCGGAATGGGAGGGCCAGGATTAGTGTCAGGAGGGCCAGGAGGATTAGTGTCAGGAATTGGTTCAAGAAACAAGTCTACAGGAATGGAATAGGTGGATGACGTGTTAGTCTCTTCACTCGAAGTCTCCCCCTGAAGAGGACTAACAGGAAAAAAAGGTTTGTTTTCTTGAAAGGTAGCATCCATGGTGACAAAGTACTTCCGAGAAGATGGCTGATAACATTTGTAGCCCCGTTGATGGAGCAGATACCCAACAAAGACACATTTTTTAGCCCTAGGAGTGAATTTACTGTGGGAACCATGATTATGAACAAACACCGTACATCCAAACACCCCAAGAGGAACATCTGAGAAAAGCCGGGTAGAAGAGAAGAATTTTTTGAAATAGGCTACGGGAGTCTGGAACTTGAGGACACGGGAAGGCATTCGATTAATGAGATGGGCTGCAATGAGTACAGCATCGCCCCATAGGTACGAAGGTATGGATGCAAGAATCATGAGAGCCCGAGCAACCTCAATAAGGTGACGGTTTTTCCGTTCGGCCACCCTATTTTGTTGCGGGGTATAGGCACAAGAGTTCTGGTGGATGATACCTTTAGAACTTGAAAACTCACGGAGGGACTGATTAACAAACTCACGGCCATTGTCACTCCGAAGGATAACAATTTTGGTATTGAACTGGGTTTCGACCGTGGTGTAGAATTGCTGAAAGACTGTAGTCACTTCAGATTTATCCGTAAGAAGGAACACCCATGTAAGACGAGTGTGATCATCTATGAAGGTGACAAACCACCGTTTACTCGACACAGTTGTGATATTTGATGGGCCCCACACATCGCTATGTATCAGGTGGAAAGGTTGGGATGGTTTATAAGGTTGGGAAGTAAAAGACACCTGAGGTTGTTTTGCACGAATACAAACATCGCAAGATAAAGATGAAATATTAACATTACGAAATAAATGGGAAAATAAATACTTCATATAATGAAAATTCGGATGTCCAAGACGAAAATGCCATAACAGGAAATCAGTTTCAGAAATAGTAAGGGAAGAGAGTAAACAAGTGCTAGATAAACTCCTAGATGAAGCATCCTCTGAGAGGAAGTAGAGCCCCTTACTGTGTCGGGCAGTGCCAATCGTCTTCCCCGAGCTCAGGTCCTGAAACAAAACATTATTCGGTGAGAAAACGACATTACAATTCAGGTCTCTGGTTATTTTACTGACAGATAGCAGATTATAAGATATCTTCGGCACATGCAGGACATTCTGTAAAATCAACCCTTGAATAGGAGATAAGTGACAAGCTAAGGACCCATCTGCAATTCGTATTCTCTCGTTTCCTGCACTTGGATCATACGAGAGGAATTGATCAGATGATCCAGTTAGGTGGTCTGATGCTCTTGAGTCAAGGATCCACCATTCATCCCCTTCGACCAAGAAGCTAAAGGACTGAGAAGTACCTGATTGAGCAACATTGCTGGTTCCAACCATGCTGGACTCTACCTGGTTGGTGGCTGATGATGCACCATCCCCTGTTTCACTGACAAGGGCCCGACCGGTTTTTGATTTATCATTCGCAGACTGTCGCTTGTCATTTGGTGGGCGACCGTGTAACTTCTAGCATTGATCTTTGGTGTGCCATGGTTTTTTACAGTGCTCACAGATGGGTGGGGATTTTCCATTTTGTTTGTCGCTCTCTAGTTCCGAAGATTTGGCTCCAAACGCAGCAAAATCTAAGTGGTTGTTGCTAGAGCCATTCATAGCTCTAGTTCTGTCCTCTTCTAATCTGACCTCTGAGCATACTTCCATTAGAGACGATATTGGTCTCTGTCCCAAAATCTGACTTCGGACACCATCAAATTTAGGGTTTAAGCCAGCTAGAAAATCATACACCCGGTCCGCCTCGCCAATCTTTGAGTACTGAACTCCGTCAATAGGACAATTTCACACGATCTCGCAGCACAAGTCCATTTCTTGCCATAACAGAGACAATCTATTGAAATAAGACGTTACGTCAAAAGTCCCTTGTTTGCACTCATGAATATGTTTCCTCAAGGTATAAAGACGTGAAGCATTTTGCCTCTATGAATAGAGCTTCTGGACAGCTTCCCAAATATCCCGAGCGGAGGCTGAGTACAGAAGTGGCTTTCCGATCTGGGGTTCCATGCTGTTTATCAGAATTGAGCGAAGGAGAGAGTCCTCTCCTTTCCATATACGTTTCTAGGGATCACCGGGGTTTAGATACCCAAACTTGTGACGTCCCTCAAGGACCATTCGTACCGATTGGGACCAAGAAAAGTAATTCTCACCGTTAAGTTTCTCCCCAATAAACATTCCTGCAGAGTTCCCCACAGAACTAGACATAATATTTGCAACAGGTAAGTTAGAGTAAGCATTTACCGGTGTTTCTGAGCATAAAGAGAAGTCTGAATGTGGATGAAAACCAGTTGTAGGATTTGTCGTGGATCTAAGGGCCGATATTTGCTGCTGTAAGTTGGCCAACTGCTGTTCAAAACCAACGGTTCCACTAGAATATGCCATAGGTTGGTTTTGCCCATAAATCCCTGGAAAAGTAGCTTCATTTTGGCTCGAGGACGGACCAAAAGAAGGGCTGGGAACTGACTGACGATACTGGTTCGGCTGGACCCGGTTCGGTTGAATCGGGTTTGGTTGAACCGGTTTGTTCGACTGGACCGGCTAGACCGACTGAGTAACGTGGGTCATCCACGGGTGATCTGGAACATACGCTAGGGCTGGCTGCTGACCTGAAAACAGAGGCTGGAGATCGCCTGTATACCGCCAGTCACGGATGGTGGTGTTGGCCTGAGCAAAATATCCCGAGGGTGAAGGGTTTTCGTGCATCAGGGGGTTCTGAGGTAGGATCTGGTGGGTGCCGATCGAGTCTGTGGAGTTTTGTTGGAGGTTGGATCAGGTCTGAGGCAGATGGGTGCCGATCGGGTCTGAGGTAGCAGGGTTTGAAGCAGAAAATCCACAAGGTTGTCGAATTCCAGATGGGTCACTCGGATCTGAGGCAGAAAATCCAGATGAGCTCGGATCTGTGTGCCGATCTGGTCTGAGAGTTCCAGTGGTCGGGTCTGCAATGGTAGTCCACTGGTTATAAATTGGAGGATTAGGTCGGGTCTGGCTAGAGGTTGGATCAGACATAGATTTTAGGAGTTGAGGCATAGCGGCGTGAAAATAATGCTCAATGGCTTTTCTTATGGCTGCAGCAACTTCAACGTTCATGGATCCCTTTGTTCCAATCGAGGTTTCTGTTGGAGTCTCTGGTTTCTTCTCATCAATGACGGCCAGGGCTTCGTCGCCATGCTCTGATACCATATTGGAAAAGAAGAGAAGAAAAAAAATACAGATTTAGTGGAAACCCTAGATCAGGGAGAAAAACCACGATAGGAGAATTTTTATTCTTTTAATTTTTCTGATACACAGTACTCAATACAGGACAGGTATAAATAACCAAACAGAGAGAAACCCTAGACAGTAGATACTGAGAAAAAGACTAAAACGCCCTTAGGGCTAAAACATCATTTCAACAGTTAGCAATGGTGATTTGGCCACTTTAATGTCAAATCCGGGCAAATGGCAGTCGTTTGGTCCTTTTCACTTGCTGTTCGAAAAGTGGAATCCCAAAATGCATGGAAGAGCCTCTGTGATGAAAGGTTTTGGTGGTTGGATTTCAATCAAGAATCTTCCACTGGATTTCTGGGGAAGAAAGATCTTTGAAGCCATAGGTGCTTACTTTGGGGGTTTGGAATCAATTGCCTCAGAAACTCTTAACCTAACTAATTGTTGAAGCCAAAATTCAAGTTAGAAGAAACTTATGTGGATTTATGCCAGCCACAATCGAAATAAAGGATGCAATTCGTGGGAATTTTTTTCTAAATTTTGGAGATGTCGAATGTTTAGAAGTTCCTTCTAATGTAGGGGGAAATTTATTATTTAAGGACTTCTCTAATCCTATTGACCTTGTTAGGTTAAATGATGTAATTAAAGATGAAGGAGTTAATTTCAAATTGGATATTTTGGAATGGAATTTCCTTGTCTCTTCACATTCCAAACCCATCTTTTCAAGGAACCCGAATCCGATCCAAGAACCCCTGCAAAGAGCTGAAATTTACACAGAGGAAGTCGAAAAGTCTCATTCTCCCCTTGTAAGGAGTTTATTTACAAAGAATCCAACCACCCCTGCCTCCTTTACTGCCGAGGAAGTTGTCCAGCCCCTGCAAGTGAAGAGTTTAGTGTGAAAGAAGTCAAAGAGTCACTGCATTCTAATGAAAAAGTTGAAAAGGTGCCTAAAGCCTTTAAGAAGAGAGAGAAGGGAGCCTTTAATGGGGTATCCAACCCCTTGGCTAAGGAATCTGAACAGTCACCTATTCAAAAAAATGAAAAGTCAATGGGAATTAAAGTTAATTTTATTTCGAAGCAATCAACAGTGATTTTCTCAAGCAACAAATTTGCCCCTTCGTCTTCCAAGGCTGCTGCTCTGCTCCCCTGTTCTAGTCCGGGTAAGTCTCCCTCCCCTGTTTTCACTAAAAATCCGGCTCCTCTGCTTCAGCCGGCCTCTAAGCTAGCCCCAAAAGTCTCTGCCCCCTCCTCGGCACTCCTCCTCCCTCCTTGCAGTAAACAAGCGCCAAAGGCAAGCAAAACATGGGCTAAACGTCAGCACAAATTCAAGCATCCCCCCGCCTTTTTAAATCATTCCCTAATCATTTCATCCCCCCGCCTTTTTAAATTATCCAAGAAACCAAGCTTTAAAGCCAAGTCAGTGGCAATTCACAACCTGGATTTATTAGAAGCCTAATGTACCCAAATTCAAGGACAGCCTCAATGCTCCAGGTCAGGCTCCCCTTCTCCTCTCCCTACTCTCTTTGAACACTCTGTTTTTTCATTACCTAATATAGAGCATACATTCTTGAGAGGTTCCACAACTCATCCGGGGGAATTCCCAACAAATAAAGGGGAGGTCCTCATTGATTCTCCTTTCAATGTGAGTAGTGAAGAAGAGGTTTGGGCAAGATCAGTTGGTTTTTCAGAAGAAAAAAGTAAAGAGGACCCTATAGTTCAAGATTTGAACCCCCTGTTTCAGATAGAGGATGACACTTTTTCAGAGGCTATTGGTTCAATTTTTCCAGCCATTCTTTGTGATCTTCCAACTCATTTAACCTTAATTGTCAAGGATTGTCATCTCATCCTTGATTAATGTTTAAAAGTTGAGACTACAATCCTTCCTTTAAGTTTGAATCATGAGAATTGTGTCGTGGAATACTAGAGGCCTGAAAGATGTTAATAAAAGGTTAGCTCTCATGTGTTTTCTAAAGAAAATTAATCCTACAGTACTTATAATTCAAGAGTAAAAAAAAGACAGCTTTTTCCACCGACTTTTTTCCTTTCCTCTTCTCGCCAACTTCTGCCGTTTTCAGTGTTCGATTTCTCTTCTTTCCCTCACCTTGGTGCTTCTCCGGCCCTGTCTTCATTGGTAATACTTTTTCCTTCTTTTCCTCTTGGCTTTTCGATTGATTCTTCCTCTCTTATTTGTTACTTCTGCCTCCTTTGTTCGGTGCTTCCACTTCCATTAAATCCTTCTATCCGACCATCTCACCCTTTGATGTCGTCGATGGATATGAACGATCAGGTTTCTCTTCTTCTCCGATTTCCTCCTCTCCATGTCCTCATTCTTTTTCTCTTTTTCTATCTCTGGTGTCGATTTCCTCTCAATGGAGCTTGCTAGAATAGACACCATCCCTTCAACCTCGATACCTTTCAACATTTGTAAAGATCCTTCCACAGGCTTACTGGAAGTTTCAGATTCTGCTCCTGTCATCGGCCCTTTTTGTTTTCCTTCCCTTGGAGCTACTAGGTCTCAAATTTCTTGCGATAATTTTCATATGTTTTGTCTTGCTTAATTTGTAAAAGTCGGGAGAGAAGAGTACCTTCTGTGTAGGACGGAATCATTCAAACATCCGTTGCTTCAACTCGCCCCACGCTTGAATCGGACTCCGGCTGTGTGACTAGCAAAATCAATCTACTGCATCAGGTGTGAATATTCTAACTGAAACCTTGCTCTTCTCTTCATCTGGTAGTTCATGAATTTCGAAAAAATGTTCCGCTTGATAGATCTAGGAATTTGGATGGTCGCCTGAAAAAACCGGCATCTCTAATTGTTTGTATTTACTTCGAGCAATTCCCCCTTCGTTTGTCCGATATCGAGAGTTCTCTCTTTCATCGCTCTCCTTATCCTTCGATGATCTTGCGGATCCGGTTACGATCGCCAATCCTTCCTTTTCCTTCTTGTTTGTAAGCATCTGCATTGTTTTGTCCATCCATTCGATGGTCTTTGCCATATCAAACAAGCATTCCCTCAGTTCCAGGATATTTATCAAATTGATCTCGATCTTATTCTCCATTTCTCTCTTGGTTTCACTGTGCATTCTTCCCAAGATGATTACGACTCTAATACCAATTTGTTAGGATACCCACTTAACAAGGACACTCAAGAACCCAAAGAACAAACAAAAAACACTAAAAGATAGAATTGCAATATCTATAAAGAAATTACAATACACCTTAGCGCATTCTAGAGGGTTGAGAATCCTCTCCCAAATTCCCCAAAGGAAATCCCACAAAATTCTTCATACCTTCATCTCAACCCATTCCCTCTATTTATAACTAAAAAGTCCTAACAAGCCTAATAGCTAATTACTAATATGCCCTCCGAATAACTATATTAATATTTTATTAATAATCCTAATATTACCATAACTAGGGTCCTTACATACTTATGTAATTTACTTCATCTTTGAATGCAAACAGTTTCAAACTTGGTGTGCTGGAACCATTTCAAATGTTTTTTTTTTGCTTATTCTTTTTGTTTACTTTATTACTTACATGTTGTGTAATGAAGTATGTGCAGCTTTCATGCATACCGTCTTAACAATTTGTGTTTGGCTGTTTGCCTATGGAAGAGAAAGTTATTAGGTGCTAATACTTCTTACGTATTTTTATTTCAAGGTGTACCAGTGGTAAGGGCTTGAGATATTTGGAGATATCCTATAAGTTTGAGGGGAGTTCTAGCTCCCCAAGTTGAAAACTTACGAATAATTTAAAGCTGTTGTCTCTTGGAATAAAAATGTCGTGTTAATATTTTTTGATAGCGCCATCTTTTGTTATATTGTGTTTTAGCTGCTAATGACATCTGTTTGTTATGTTGGCAGAACGATGATGAGGATATGATCTATATGTACAATGCTTATCTGCACAAGCTGGTTACTTGTTTTTTGTCTCATCCTTTGGCCAGGGATAAGGTCAGTTAGGAGATTTCCTCCATGAGTTTCATAGATTTCTAGTTTGATTTTGGTATTGCTGCATTCCTTTGTTAAATTAGCTTTTGATTATTTTCCATTAAAGCTATATAGGATAGAATTAAAATAATCTGTTATCTAACAAGTGAATGAGTCTGTGTCTAGTTTGTTTGCTTTACTTATTTGTAGTTGGACCTAATTGACCGTACAAATTAATATTTTTGAGCGTGTGAATTAGAGCCATAAAATCAAAATTTTGGAGACGTGTTGTATTTTTGTTTTTGAAAAGGAAACACACTTTTCATTGAATTAATGAAAAGAGATAAAGCCTCAAAGTACAAATCTAGCGGATCAGGAGGTGCACTTAGGCATCTCAACTAGGTTAACATCCGCTTAGCACCCTCATCATATCAAAAAATGAGAATACAAGCAATATATTACTTCCAAAATAGCCAATATCCGAAGTTCTCTAGCTATTACAAAAAGAGGATCAAGACCAAAACTAAAAAGAATAAGCCAAAATACAAAGTACAAAGTACAAAATACAAAAAATCAGCCAACAAGAGGGAGCAGCTTCTAAGATGGGAGAAAGATGAACGCCTGCCAATTCAGATTAAGCTCCTGGATAGAGTAATCTTCAAGGACTCTTGAGAGTGTGCACCAAGAAGAAGCGTTTAATCGAGCAAACTCAAAACGATCTAACCATGGGGAAGTTTATTATGGAAGACTCGTTGGTTTCTTTCAAACCATAACCACAAGTAAGATGTTTATCGCATTGCTCCAAAGCAATTTAGGTCTCTTCTTGAGGGCTGGCCCAACCAAAATTTGCAAGACATTGCTCCAAAAGTCACATCCAAATACCCAACAAAGGTTAAAAGATAGGAGCAAACAATTCCAACACTTTCTAGCATAAACACAGTAAAAAAGTAGATGCTGTAAATCTTCCTGGTTGTTCAAACACAATGGCCAAATGTGAGGTGAGAGGCAGTGAGAGGGAAGCTTCCTTCACAATTTAAGTTCCCAAATAGCATAATCCATACAGTGATATTCACTCTCCTTGGATGTTTAGATTTCCAACGACCCTTTTCCAACATATTGTCTATGGGGGAGGCCAAAGATAGATGATTGACAAGATATTTAATAGAGAAGACTCCACTTGCTTCCAATGACCAAATTCTTTTATCTGGAATACTCGAGGTTCTTTTTTATCTGTGAGCATGCAAAATAAGATCTGGAAATCACTAATTTCTTTCTCTTTCAGCACTCTTAAAAAACAGGAGGAATCCCAATGGTTAGAGATGGAACCTTTTGGTTTAAGTGCAATCTTAAACAGTCGTGGAAATATGTTTTTAAAGGAAATTTGTCCAGCCAGGGATCAGACTGAAAAGCTGTTCTACTCCCGTTCTCAATTTTTTTTTTTTTTTAATTTTATTGAAACTACTTTCATTGAGAAAAAATGAAAGAATACAGGGGCATTAAAAAAACAAGCCCACCAAAACACCCCATCTAAAGGAAGGGGTTTCCGTCCCCAACCTCAAACACTGCCAAATCTTCAATCTTTTGCCACTGTCCTGAAATACTAATCCATGGGCTTCTAAAGGAAGGGGTTCCCATTCCCAACCTCAAACACCGCCAAATCTTCAATCTTTTGCCACTGTCTTGAAATACTAATCCATGGGCTTCTAAGACCGGAGAACTCCTTACCATTAGTGTGCCAATTAACGGGGCTGTTCCCATGAATGCTTCTTATGACTTGGCACCATAAGGAATCTGCTTCATACATGGATCGCTAGCCCCATTTGGAGAGTAAAGCAAAGTTCTCGAGTTTCAAACTTTCCAAGCCGAGACCCCATCCTTTTGGACTCTGGTTAACATTCTCCCATTTCATAGCTTGCTTTATGCCCTTCCCCAAAAAATTTCCTCATGGATCTTTCTACGGTTGCAACTACCTTTTCCGACATTAAAAAGGTGGACATGTAATATGTGGGAAGATTGGACAACACTTTTTTACAAAGAGTGATTCTACCTCCCCAAGAAAGGTTATATCTCTTCCACTTATCTAATTTACCTTGAACTTTATCAATGATTGGTTGCCAAAATGATGATTTCTTTGGGTAACCACCCAAAGGTAAGACTAGATACATTATAGGGAGATGCTTTACAATTCAACAGGGAGGCAATTGAGCATACCTTGTTTTCGTCTATATTGATCCCACAAAAGGTTGATTTTTCCCAATTTACTTTTTACCCTGAGCACCACTTAAAGAGCTCTAATGTCCTTCGAAGATTCTCTAGCATCTCATCATCGAATTTGCAAAAGTTTATAGTACCGTCAGCAAATTGAAGAAGAGGGACACGTATTTTATCTTTCCCCACCATAAACTCTTCATACAACTTTTTCTTTTGGATTCTTAAAATAAGGCTACTTAAAACTTCACTTACGGGGAGGAAAAGGAAGGGTGATAGGGATCCCCTTGCCTTAAACCAGTGTTTTAAAAAGCCCTCTCAGGCGCGCGCCTAGGCCCAAGGTGTAGGTCTGGCGCCTCGCCTTGGAAAAGCGAAGCTCACAAAATAAGGCACGCCTTAGGCGCGCACTTTTTGTGAAGCCCCAAGGATCAAAGCCTTGTGCCTTGGGGCTTTTCATTTATTTTTAAAAAATAGTAATAATTAAGGATTTTTCTTCTTTATTAACTAAAAGGATCAACTTTACCAAACCTAAATGCAAAATTTCTTGTATTTTGGGTCCCTTTTTTCCATATTTCCACTTCAATTATACTCTCTTTTTAATGTAATATTTTTATATATAGTGCGCCTCACAAAAAAAAAGCCCGCGCTTTTTTGTGCACCTTACGCCTAGGCTCCAGAGAGCCATTGCGCCTTAAGGCACCTTGGGCATTTAAAAACACTGCCTTAAACCCCTCGAAGCAAAGATTCTTCCTCTTGGCGGCCATCGATGAAAATTGAAAATTTTGGATTTTTGACACAACCAATCCATGTAATCCAGCGTGGATTAAAATTTTTTTCCCCTTTTTTTAAACAATTCTTCAATGGACTATTTATAGGCGTAAAAAAGAAGGTTCTTCGCCTCTCTCTAATGATTTTGCTGACATCATGCATTTAATTTCATGTCTTGCTGCACCCATTGCTTCGTATCACAGATCCATTGGTTCTACGGCGAATGTCTCAAATCAGTTACCAACTTGCTCTATTGATTTGACTTCCATCACCCACGCATTTGTCATTTTTTATCTTCGTGTTTCTATCTCATCGCGTGGTGCTATGCGTTGCAAAGTTGGGCGCCGAGTTGATTTCTTCTATGCATTCAAGACTAGACTGCAACTTATTTCTTTGGCTTTTTTTCTCTTTATTTCATCCGAATCCTACACCCAAAAGTGAGATTTTATAATTTTCAAAGATTATTAGTTTTGTAAGCACATGATTGTAGAGTATGATTATTTGCATGGATTTTTTGTCAAGTTAATGCGATTTCCTCTAAATTTTCCCAAGTATCCTAAATAGAAAGGTAAAATAACTTGTATTTCTACGAGCCTTAATCGACTGCGAGCGACGATTGTGGTTGGAGGCTTCCGCTTCCATTATGATGTGATGAACTTAATCCAATTGAAACAATGTTCGAGGTAGGATCAATGCTCTGAAAATCAAGATATCTCCAAGAACTTCTTTTATGGAATACTGAATAATTAGTTTAACAATAAAGCTCAAGCCATATATATAGGCTGAGGGTATAAACTGAAGGGAGTTCTTGTGGGCCTCAGTAGTTAACAGCCCAATAAGGATGGGGCTTGTTAAAACTAAAGTAAAAGAGTATTTACATTGGATAAGTTTCTATTTATTTTAAACAAAAACTTAACCCTAAGAAATACAAGAAACAGACCAAGAAGTACAAGAAATTCCAAGATTAATGAGGTTCTGCATCATGTCATCTCAGATTCTCATTTGAAGTTAAGTGAAGAAAATGATTAATTCTTTCAGAAGAGAAATCTGACCACAATGAATTGCCTATAAAGAAACGAAAGAGAATGATATATGGATAACTGTGTATTATTACATTGTATAAAGAAGATAAATATCTTTATCTCATAAATGATCATAGAACTTCTCAGAAAATCTAATTTCTATAAACCTCATTGAGGGATGTTTTCTCCCTTGGATGTAGTTATTGGAATAAGGCTCTTGTTGTTTGAGGTGATGCCTCGCATTGCAACCCCATTTTTAGATAGCACCGCATATCAACATAGGAGGATTGATGAGGGATTTCATGTGCACCTATATAAGAGCATGAGAGAAATATTCCTTATCATTATCACTCCATAGGACTCTTAAGGGGACTATTAAATTGAGTTCAAATTTCAACATGGAAGTTACGAAAATGAGAAAAATAAGAAAGCAACTCAAAATGATTTTCATTAAATATAACCAAGTCACATGAAAATATTATGGACAAAGGTAAGAAAATACCGAAATGCGCTCTTGGTCTCAATAAGTTAAGGACTCCAAACATCAAAATGAACTAACTAAAATGGAGTACTACTTTGGTGATTAATTATTAGATTCAAACTTAGGCGATGAAATCTATTTGTTGATGTATCTCACCATCTAAAGAAGACAAATGGTGAAATTAAGGACGAGACTCTTCAACATTGAGATGGATGAATGACGTTTGACAATCTTCTGCAAAGGAAGATGACATGCTGGAGCATGCAATGGTTATAATAGGTGTTTTTGGTTAAAAAATGTAGAGACCTTTAGATTCACACCCTTTATCATTAATACTATTCATATGTAAGATCTTGAAATAAGTAATAACTAGGAAAGAATGTAACATAATAGTTACCATCTCGAAATTATCGCACCTGAGCAAGGTATTACCAAACCACATACCCAAAATAAAAAGGGTAGAGTGACGAACACACCTATGTAAGACAGAGGAGATTACAGTGACACATGTGCCCACATGTGTTAGCATGTGGGAATAACAGCAGAAATTTGTGGTGTCTCATGATCCTTGCACGTTGATTTGATGCTAGCCAGTTTTTAGGATTAGGTTGATTGGCGACTAAGCTCTTTTTTTGGGCTAGGTAGCGGCGAGAAAACGAAAATTTCTATAAAAATTGCAATAGTAGTGGCAGCAGATGTGGGCAGCAATGCACATTGATAGCTGCAATAGCAACGAGTTTAGGTTTAGGGAGGACAAGTTCACAAAACCCAAGGTGGAAACAAAAAGAGTCTTGACCCTGAACCTAATGGTTCACAAGACTAATGGTTGATAAACCTATTTCCCTAGAAAAAGGCCTACTAGGTTGATAGCACGTAAATACTAGGTCTGAGAGAATGATTCAACTATTCCATTAACGAGTTTATGTATAGATTGGAGGACAAGGTAGATGAGGGAGCCCAAGAGATAAAAGAAGGGAAATCTCCAATAATAAAATCAAAGTCTTTATTATGAATCGGAAGTTGTCAATACAAGAAGACAATCTGTCTATTTATAAAGAGTTGGAAAGCAAACTAATCCTAATCCTAATTAATCAAAGAAACTAATCCTAATCCTAATTAGTCAAAGAAACTAATCTTAATCCAAATAAACCACGTTTGCTTTGGATCAATATGGTCAAGGCCATTCTAGCAGACCTTTGGTTCGAAAGGAATCAGAGAATTTTCCATGAGGTTGAAACTTGTTGGGAGGCTCGCTTTGATTCAGCTCAAAGAAATGCTTCAGCTTGGTGCTCTTTGAACAGTGAATTTGAAGGCTTCTTTATACAAGAATTAAATTTGAATTGGCAGGCTTTTATTTTCCCTGCTTGTTAGGATTGTTTAGTTCTTTTTTTGGCTTATTGCACCTTCCTTTTCCCTGTTTTTATTTGGAAGTTGTACTATTGTATGGATATGATGAGGACGCTAAGAGGGTGTCAACCTAGTTGAGATGACTGAGTGCGCTTCCTAATCCTTTCTCTTAGTAGTCCCGTGTTGTTCTCTTTTGGTTTTTCTTCATGCTCTTTGTATAACTCTTTTGTACTTTGAGCATTAGTCTCCTTTTATCTTATTATAATAAAGAAGCTCGTTTCCGTTTAAAAAAAAATCCAAATAAACCAAGGAAACTAATCCTAATTCTAATCAACCATGGAAACTAATCCCAATCCTAATCAATTAAGGATTTGACCATAATACCCAAACTTATCCTAATCCTACTACATCATTCTATCCCAAAAAAAAAAAAAAAAAAAACTCATCCTCGAGTTTTAAAACGAAAATGAAGATAAAAGTAAAAAGTAAGCCATTCAAACGGACACATCTCTAAATATCGGGCACCAATAACAACTAATTTTCACGAGCCATGCCAATATATCAAATATTTGATTCTTGAAAGGGAAAATTATTTCCATCAATATGATCATCAATGAACCCAAGAATTAAGTTGTTCAAAAAATCCTTTATTGTTAAAATATATGCAGACTCCTTAAGGAATGATGGAAAAATGCTTTCAATTTTCTTCAAATTAAGTTGCCCATGAGTATCTTTTTCTTCCACACTTAAAGAATTCACATCCTCCTCGTATTTCCTCTGATATAACCTTGATCTTGGTTGTTTTTGAACGATTCTTGGTAAATCTTGGACATTTTTTGCATACCATAGGGTGTTGTTGATTCTCTTGTTGTCTTTCTTGGTGGTCAAGGCTAATTTCCGCTCCATTCTCTTGTTGTGGAGATAATTGTGGTTGGCTGAGTTAATTGATCTGACCAATTGGACACATTCTTTGCGGTGGTTTCATCTTCTTCAACACCTCCATCGTTTGATTTCATCAATTAATAGTTCCTCATTATCTGGTTCGAATTGAGCAACCTCCATGTTAGTCCCTTCGATTTTTTCTTCTTTCAACACAAACTCCTCTTCGATCTTTCTACCTTTCTTATTCAACTCGTCTTCAATTGATTTTTTTTTTCTTTTCTTCTACTCCGTTCATTTTTTGCGCAATTTCACAGCCCATTTGGATGAGTTCTTGATCTTCTTGAGTGACTAAATGTGATTCTTGATGGTTTCTTGAAAAATCTTGAAGATTATAATTATGTCTTTCTTGAACTTTTTCCAAAAGAACCCGAATTTCATTCATCCTTTTTCGAAGGTCCTTTTGATAGATGTTTTTATTTGAATATTTCTGTTTTCTTGAAAATGTTTCGACCTCCAAATTTGTGTTGGAATAATTCATGGGTGTTCTTTGATGTTGGTGATAATAATTTTTTTCGTACTCCGAATCATTTTCTGAATCATCTAACTCCCAATTCTTATGTCGCTTTTTTGAGAAACCGGCTTGATTGGATCGTTGGGCTCTTTGTTGATAATGTCGCCTTGTTATTCCATTCGAAACTACATTAGAATCTTCATCGGAATCGCTAGAATCACTATAATCAAATTTCAAATGTGGATAATGATAGATTCTTTGAGAAAATTGAGCACGGGCGAAATTATTATGTTGGAATTCGTCTTTTGAATCACTCGAATCAAAATTCTAACACTACTTTCTTGCCTATACCAACTTCTATTTTTTTCTTCGCCGTCTTTCTTGATCGGTAATAGTCCATTCTAGCAAAATCTTTTTTTTAAAAAATCACGGTATCTTCTTTCCTTTCTAAAATTGAAAGGGTTCCCCCTATATAGATGTGGACTGTTCAATAACGAGCACAACTCACGAAGTTCCCTCTTGCGATCGGCGTCGCCAAGAGTTTCCTGGTCTTCCATCAGTGGTGGTCAACTTTGGCCTAGATGACCGCTTTGATACCAAATTGATGTAGCCAAGGAAATAAAAGAAGAAAAATCTCCAATAATAAAATCAAAGTCTTTATTATGAATCAAAAGTTGCCAATACAAGAAGACGATCTCTCTATTTATAGAGAATTGGAAAACAAACTAATCCTAATCCTAATTAACCAAAGAAACTAATCCTAATCCTAATTAGTCATAGAAACTAATCCTAATCCAAATAAACCAAGGAAACTAGTCCTAATTCTAATTAATCATGGAAACTAATCCCAATCCTAATCAATTAAGGATTTGATCATAATACCCTAACTTATCCTAATCCTACTACACCAGTAAACCTAAGTAAATAAAAGTAAAAAGATAATAAAGGAAAATATGTCTACAATATTTATATACAATAATACAAGTTACAACTATTCTAATATAAATACTCTTAACATTATAAATAATGGGAATTCTTTGTAAAAATATATTGTGTTGACTACTCATGCCAAAGAATGTGGTTCTATTCATGCTTGTGTGTTTATGTATATGCATTTCAATAAATGCAGGTTAACCTCCTTAATAATTATCATCTTTCATTTCTTAGGACAGGTTTATTTTAAGGTAATTGGTTTTTTATGGTATGAAGGTGAAAGAGTCGAAGGACAGAGCCATGCACACACTTAGTCAGTTTCGTGCTACTGGGTCACAAGATTTCATGCATGATGGTGATTCAAGTTTCCATCAAGCTAGTGAAACTGTTCCTTCGCCTTTTGTCTCCCTTTTGGAGTTTGTTAGTGAAATTTATCGGGTAAGCTTTGATTGAAGTATTTAAAAGTTTTGAGATGTTGATAAGGTAGAAACTTTCAGGTCAAATAGGGATGTTTTGGTGGTTTGTTATTTTGATTGAAAAATATTTCATGCTATTATTGATCAAGGCAAAATAACTCACTAGAGTCTGAAATTTAGAATGCTCCTCAAAGGTTCTAGTAAAGGTAGGTAATAGTAATACATCACACGTGCTGATTTGAATTAGGTTTGATTATTGAGCTTAAATTTCTTGCAATTTGTTCAGAAAGAGCCAGAACTGTTGTCAAGCAACGATGTCTTGTGGACATTTGCAAATTTTGCTGGGGAGGATCATACAAATTTTCAGACGTTGGTGGCATTCTTGAATATGCTGAGTACCTTAGTATGTGACTATGCTCTTCTAGGTCTTAGTTATTACCCAGCTCATCATTTTTTTTCCACGAGAAATTACTTAACTATAATATTATCCTACATGCATTTCAGGCTTGCAACGAAGAAGGTGCTTCAAGGGTTTTTGAGTTACTTCAGGGAAAAGCATTCCGGTCTGTTGGATGGACCACCTTATTTGATTGCCTATCAATTTATGATGAAAAATTTAGACAGTCCCTCCAAACTGCTGGGGCCCTGCTACCAGAATTTCAGGAAGGTGATGCAAAAGCACTTGTCGCATATTTGAATGTTCTTCAAAAGGTAATAGTGTCATACTATATTGGTCCAAAAATTTTATTCCCTTTTCCTTTCACACTTTTCTGAAATTGTTTTGAGTTGAATTTCTTGATCCATGACTGTAGTTTGGGAGTTTCATTTGCATTCTACTTGCTAGACTAACTATATGTCATTACTCATTAGTATGGTTATCTAGCAAGTAAAATGCAAATGAATCACCACAACAATTGCAGTCACCAATTAAGAAGTCTGAAGGGGAAGGGATTAAGACCCTAATAGTAAAAACAAAATGATCAAGCAAATTGTTTAGGGTTGGAGTTAAGTCTTATTATGTTGAACTGGAGTTTCTTTTTGTAGAGTTGGGTGCATTTTCACTTCTTTTTGAGTTTGCGTCCCTGAACAATATTTGTCTTTTTTATTCTATCAACGAAAAGTTGGCATTTTGTTATAAGATCAAAGTGGACTGCATCTAGATTTATATCGTTTCTTTCCTCTTCAAATTCAATATTCCTACCATTAGAGCACGGTCTTGAGATGCTCTATCTCTTGAGGGAACTCTTCTTTTGCACTTTAATATGGTTTACGTGCATGTTTATTTTTGTTTAGAAAACCCAGCCTTTTTTGTTTGTTTGTTTGAGAAGAATGGATGGTTACAGTAGGGCCTATAAAAGAACAGCTTGGAAGAGAGACCACTGACAACCAGATTCTAAACTAACTATACGAGCAAAAGGCTCCAATCGAGAAGAAAGAATAATCCAAATAGAATATTGTATAGATTTCATTGTTTCTTTATGATTATCTTCATTGTTTGGTTTCTGATGAGCTTCAGGTTGTGGAGAATGGGAATCCTCTTGAAAGAAAAAACTGGTTTTCTGATATTGAACCATTGTTCAAACTTCTTAGCTATGAGAATGTCCCTCCTTATCTGAAGGTTAGTTGTGCTTTTCTTTGTTACATTTTGAGTAAGCATGTTGCACAAGATTGATCATATTTTGGTGTTAGATGCTGAAATAGAGTTTTTCTAGATTGTTTTGATCGAGTTTTTGATGATAATATAGGGTGCTTTGAGGAATGCAATTGCATCCTTCATTGAAGTCTCTTCTGAGTTGAAGGATATAATTTGGCGCTATCTTGAGCAGTATGATTTACCTGTTCTTGTTGCATCCCATATTCAGAGTAGTACGAAGCCTATTACTTCTCAGGTTAGTTATTCTCTGATGGTCCTTTAAAATATGTAAAATATTCTGGAAATTAGATTCTACATTTCTGGCTCCATCTTCTTGTTTTGTTAAGAGTTGTTATAAGTTATGAACTTGATTTCTTTGGGAGGTGCTACCAGGAATTTTTTGTTGCTAGTTTGGATATATAGCAGCCTCATAATCACTTAAAGTACATTCAAAATTTAGCACTGGCATCATAGTGATATTTTAATGTGCAAATGAGATGTCCTGTTTCGAATGACCCACAAACTAAAGATGTTCTTTTTTGTACTTGATAAAGAAAAGATGAAATCTTATAAACACACTGTTAGTTTGCTTTCTCAAATACGATAACTGCAGTGACTGAACTTTGCTGCAATGAGAATATATATGGCATATACTCGTTTTTGTGTTTTAAAGTAGCAAGGGGAGATTGATTTTTCAGGTTTATGATATGCAATTCGAGTTGAATGAAATTGAAGCGAGACAGGAGAGATATCCATCAACAATATCTTTCCTTAACCTGTTAAATGCTCTCATTGGTAAAGAAAGGGATCTAAGTGATAGAGGGCGCAGGTAATGTTTATTGTTTATAATTGAGATTTGACTCAGTTTTCTTTATTCTAAGTTTTGAAAGGTTTGTTGCAGATTTGTTGGAATATTTAGGTTTGTTTATGATCATGTTTTTGGGCCATTCCCTCAACGAGCCTATGCAGATCCTGTCGAGAAATGGCAGTTAGTTGTTGCTTGTCTTCAACATTTTCTCATGTGAGTGATAGGTTCAAACTTCAAAATGGAAGGTTCCGTCTTTTGATGTGTTTATGGGCCTCCCATTGTGGTCCATGATGCTTTTGTTCTTTTTGATTTGATAGTTCCCTCATTTTGTATTATCACTCTCATTTTATCTGGTTGTCATCAAGTCTAGGCTTTTATGCCGTTTCTAGTAGTTTATAGATTATTTAAATTCCTATTCCTAAAAAATTCGGGTAGGGAGGGTTAAAAAAGATTGGGTAGGGAGGGTTAAAAAATATGGGCATTTTCCAAAAAAATGATAGGCAATGATAGGCAAAACATATTGGTATATCATTAATGACAGGCAATACATAGAAAAAAGAGATCTGGTTGTCATCACTAATGATAGGCATTAGATACATATTGGTATCAGAGCTGTTTATCTCGGGGAAATTTGAAAATATTTTACAAAAACGCTTGGAGGACCGCTTAGATGTGACTGATAATCTTCATATGTTTTTGTAATTACTCTTTGGGTCTTAGTTCGTTAGATAGGAAACTCTTTTGTTTTAGCTTAGCTCCTTTGTTTAGATTTCATGTGATACAAAAACCTTAACAATTTGAAAAATTAGGAACATTTTTGTTGAACCCCTAATATCAAATTCTAAAACCCCCAAGTCAATTTGATGCCAATCCAAAGGGAAAGATTAGATTTGGATTACCTTTTGATTGAAGACTTAGAGATAAGGAAAACTAGTCCTCTACTCAAGGTTTAAACACTCTACAAACAAGTTGATTAATCTTACCTGAATGCTTTAAGTATGCAGCCCTAGATCAAGAATTGCAAAGGTTGGTGATGAATCTCTGTCATCAACTTAGAGAAAAATTATCATTCCCAAATTCAAAACCCAAGAATTGTTATAAAACAACCTAAAGGCAAGGCTTTAATAACCTCCCAAAGAAAATCCTAATGCCACATCATTGTTCATATTAAAATTACAAAAACACCCCTACTTAAGATGCCATAAAATGGATAAAAATGGAGAACACTAAAATTACATCAAAATTATTAAATAAAATAAATAATAATTTGATGTCCGAGAGGGTTCATATCATCCTCTCCTCCTTTTGAAGGATTCGTCCTCGAATCCAATTCAAAGCCTTGTAAAGCAACTTTAGAGTCATGAGAAAATGATATCATAGGGCCAAAATTGTCATTCCCAAATTCAAAATCCAAAAACTATTTTAAAACAACCTAAAGGCAAGAATTTAATAGCCTCCCAAAGAAAACCCTAATTCCACATCATAGTTCATAATAAAATTACAAAAACACTCCTACTTAAGATGCCATAAAATGGATGAAAATGGAAAATACTAAAATTACATCAAAATTATTAAATAAAACATAAATAACAATTTGCTGCCCAGGACGGTTCATATCATCATGTCTCTCTTTAGGCCAATGTTCGAATATTTTTGTAATTAGTCTTTAGGTCTTATTTCGTTAGATAGGAGCCCTCTTTTGTTTTACCTTGGCTCCTTTGTTTAGGTTGTCTTTTTGTATGTTGCTTTTAATTCTTCATTTTTCTCTATGGCGATAAAAACATGGATTTCTTCTAAAAGAACCTTATCATTATTGGGCCAGTTAAATTTAATATGCATATTTAATGGTCAATATGCAGGATTTTGAAAATGTATGATATTAAAGAAGAGGACATTGACATTGTTATTGACCGATCACAGTCATCAATGGAATCACAATCATCTTCACTTCAAACTCAATTACCAGTCCTTGAGTTGATAAAAGTACGTATCTGTTACTATTGCTTCATTCGATCCGTATGCAATGAGTTGCTTTGGATTTATAATTTGTGATTGTTTTCTATTGATGCAAGTGTGTTTTTGTTCATGAAACAACCCATTCATAATGTTGCTTATTTCATATTTCACCATTTTTTATTAAACAATTTCTGATGTGGAGTCAATTAACTTGGGAGCAACAAATTTCCACGGAAAAATTTAATCATATTTGACATGACTGGAACCATATTTTTTGTTTGTTTTCTTGTTTACCTTTTTTAAATGTCACGTCTTTGTTAAATATAAATCGTTCAACAAAGTAGACAAGAGAGTATGGGGTCTTTGAGGCAAAGGCAAAAGCCCAAGACTGGAACTCTATTTTTGGTGGATCAACTTCCTTCCTCTTATCTCGGGATTTCTTTGGGAGGCAATTAAAAAGTCAAGTGTTTTGGAATTCGATTTTAAGTAAGATCTTAAAATCCTGGGGAAAAATAAAGCACCTGGACCAGATGGCTTTACAGTGGAGTTCCTCTCAAGATTTTGGTTCCTGGTTAAAGACAATTTTATTAAGCTATTCGAAGACTTTCGCAAAGGTGGAAGATTGAATGCATGTGTGAGAGGAAACTTCATTTGCCTCATTCAAAAGAAAGAAGATGCAGCATCTGTTAAGGATTTTAGGCCAATCAGCCTTACTACTTTAACTTACAAGGTAGTTGCAAAAGTACTTGCTGAAAGATTGAAGAAAGTTATGCACTCTATCATCGGGCCATCCCAGAACGCCTTTATTGAAGGGAGGCAAATACTAGATGCAGTTTTGATAGCTAATGAAGTGGTGGAGGATTACTGTGTGAAAAAGAAAAAGGGATGGATCCTTAAACTTGATATGGAAAAAGCTTTCGACCGGGTGGATTGGACCTTTTTAGAAAAGGTTTTAATTGCAAAAAACTTTGACTTTCGCTGGATCTCTTAGATCTTGGGCTGCATTCAAGACCCAAAATTCTCTATCATTATTAATGAAAGACCTCGAGGCCGCATTCTTGCATCTAGAGGGATTAGGCAAGGTGATCCTTTATCCCTTTTCCTTTTCCTTTTAGTAAGTGAAGTGTTGGGCGCCATCATTGACAAGTTGTACGACAATGGCCTGTTTGAAGGATTTATGGTTGGGAAGGAGAAGATTCACGTTCCACTACTGCAATTTGCAGACGATACCCTCATTTTTTGCAACTATGATAGCAAAATTTTGTTAAAATTGAAAGAAGCAATTAGTCTCTTCGAATGGTGCTCAGGTCAGAAGGTGAATTGGGAAAAATCAGCTCTTAGTGGAGTCAACATAGAAGAAGGGGAATTGTTACAAATGGCTGGCCTTCTCACTTGTAAGGCCGAATCATTGCCTCTCATGTACCTTGGTTTGCCACTAGGGGTCTATCCTAAGCAAATCTCCTTTTGGCAGCCGGTGATAGAAAAGGTGCATAGAAAATTGGACAAATGGAAAAGATTTAATCTCTCAAGAGGAGGAAGGGCAACCCTATGCAACTCAGTTCTCTCCAATCTCCCAACGTACTATATGTCTCTATTTGCAATGCCAAAAAACGTGGTTTCAACTTTAGAAAGATTAATACGAAACTTCTTTTGGGAAGGTCATAAAGGAAGCAAAGTTAACCACTTGGTAAAGTGGAGTATTGTGTCTCGGTCTCCAAGTAATGGAGGTCTCGGCTTGGGGGGCTTAAAATAAAAAATTCGGCCATGCTTGCTAAGTGGGGCTGGCGTTATATGATGGAGGAAAACTCTCTTTGGAGACAAGTGATCACTAGCATCCATGGGAAAGGCACCTTCAATTGGCATTCATCGGGGAAATGTGGGAATAGTCTGAGAAGTTCTTGGATCAATATCTCAAGATACTGGTCAAAAGTGGAGTCTTTGGCTTCTTTCATCCTTGGCGATGGCTCTCGAATAGGTTTTTGGTCTGATCCTTGGATTGACTCAACCCCATTGTCCACACTCTATCCAAGCTTGTTTAGAATTACCTTATTGCCAAGGGGCTCAATAGCTTCCCATTGGGATGATTCTCTAAACTCTTGGTCTATCATTTTTCGCCGTTTGTTTAAAGATGAGGAGGTTATTCACTTTCAGGCCTTGCTACTTGTCCTCTCAGGAAGATCAGTCTCAGCTAGCCCCGACCTAAGATCATGGTCTTTGGAAGCATCGGGCTTCTTCACAATTAAATCCCTTACAACGCCTCTCTCCCCTTCGTCCCCAATGGCAAAAGCCTTTTCAAGGCTCTATGGAAGACTAAGAGCCCTTGGAGAGTCAACATCCAGGGGAGGACTTGCAACACCTTTTCTTCAACTGCCTATATTCAGAAAGCTGTTGGTGGACTTTTTTCCACTTCTTTAACTTTGTCGGGGTGTTTGGAGATAATTTTAGAGGTAATGTACTTCAACTTCTATGGAGACCCTCTCTTAAAAAGAGGCCAAGATTGCTATGGATCAATATGGTAAAGGCCATTTTAGTAGATCTATGGTTCAAAGAAACCAGAGAATCTTTCACGATAAAGAAACTTATTGGAGGGCTCGATTTGACTCAGCTAAAAGAAATGCTTCAGCTTGGTGCTCCTTAAACAGTGACTTCGAAGGCTTCTCTATACAAGATATAAATTTGAATTGGCAGGCTTTCATCTTCCCCACTTCTTAGGCTTGTTATCTAGATTTAGTTTTGGATTATCGCTTTATCAATTTGCTTCTATTTCCTTGGTCTTTGTACTGTTGTATGGATATTATGAGGGCGCTAAGGGGGTGTCAATCTAGTTGAGATGCCTGGGTGTGCTTCCTTATCCTTTCTTTCAGTTTTGCCTTGTTTGTCTCATTCTATTCTTAATTCATGCTCCTCGTATAACTCTCTTGTACCTTGAGCATTAGTCTTTTTTTATTTTATTCTAATAAAGAGGCTCGTTTCCGTTTAAAAAAAAAAAAAAAGTAAGATCTTAAAACAATTGTCTACTTGAAGAAAAGCCTTCTCCTTTAAAAGGTGAAGACACACTCTTATCTTGTCGGTGTTGAGTGAGATTTCCAGTTTTTTCTTTATCTCTATTCAAAATTTTGGTCTCCTGAGAGAATGATAAGGAATTAATGTTAGGCCTCCAATTATATTTTATTATCAAAGTCACTTCCTTGGTCGGTTCATTTGGATCCAACTCATTTTCTTGCATCCACTTGGTGTTCTTTATCTAAGGCTTTTTCAAATTATTTTATTCAGGATATTAGTTTGAATTGGAACACTTCTATTTTTTTAATTTAAGCTTATTTTATCTTATTTTTTATAATGTTTCTTGTATTTTGAGCAATAGATTTTTTTCATTATATCAATGAAAGTCATGTTTTTGTTAGGATCCTTCCTAACAAGAACAAACTCAATAACAAGGAATGGATTTAAGAACAATCAAGCATGAAAATATATTGAAATATTAAAAGAAATAGTAGCAAGATAATAGTCAACACATTCGAGAGGGTTGAGAAATCCTTTCCCAATTTCCCAATACGGAAATATCCCACTATATTCTTCCTCCTTTCTTAGCACTCCTACTCCTATTTATAGCATTATTCACTAACTTCCCATCTAATTACCCTTATACCCCTTACTAATACCAATACTAATATTCTCTTAATAGTCCTACTATTTCTATACCAGGGGTCTTACACTACTCCGCCCTTCGAAGGCACTTTGCCCTCAAGGTGTGCTTACAAAACACGATCACAAAATTGGGCAACTTTTTTTTTGTCCCTCTCTTTCTCTCTCTCTCTTTTATTTTTTTTGTTTTTTGTTTTAATTATGAGAACACAAACTCAAACCTGATAGCCTTCTCTTCAGCCTTGTTCAGCCTTGAAAGTAAATTGGGCTTTTTCTTTGCTTGGACTAAGCCCAATAAACATCTCATGACTCCACATTCTTCTTTCTTCATTTCTACTGGCGTTATTCTCCTTTAATGGGCTAGGCCCATTATCAATTTGCTGTCCAAAACAGCACAACAATCTTCTCTTAAGTAACCCCACTGCCCATGTAACAGATATTGAATCTAACAACACCTTTTAACTTGGATTGCCCCACACCAACAACTCTTCAAATGCCCATAAATCATTATCTTCCTTAAAAATAACAGTGGGCTTCCAGCAAAACCGGCCCATTATCATGCCCAAATTAATATTATCACTTTCTGCAACATATTTTCCAATGCATTGCTGTGATATATTTTGGCTACGTCACTAAAAAATGTCATTAAAAGTGAATTTTCTTGTAATAGTTGTCCAGTCTTTAAGATTATTCATATTCATGTTGAGTGCTAAGTACCTGTGTTTAGTTATAATTTATTTGCTGATTCTTCTTTTTCTGTTTTGATTTCAGTTAGTCTTCTCTCCTCTCTTTCTCTATTTCTTTCCGGAGATTCAATGAGCCTTTGTTGCAATGCTCTCACATTTCTCTATACCTTTAACAATGCTTTATTCAACTGATCACACTTCATTTCTAATTGATATTCTAGGATAAACAACTCTGATACCAATCTGTTAGGATCATTCCTAACAAGAACAAACTCAATAATAAGGAATGAATTTAAGAACAATCAAGCATGAAAATATATTGAAATATTAAAAGAAATAGTAACAAGATAATACTTAGCACATTTTAGAGGGCTGAGAAATCCTCTCCCAAATTCCCAATAAGGAAATATCCCACTAAATTCTTTCTCCCTCCCTACCATTCCTACTCCTATTTATAGCAATATTCACCAACTTCCCATCTGATTACCCTTATACCCCTTACTAATACCATACTAATATTCTCCTAATAGTCTTGCTATTTCTATACTAGGGGTCTTACAGTTACCTTTTCCCAAAAAAAAAGGAGGGGGTAAGAAGCAATGTTTTAAAAGGCTTAAGGTGGTCTCGAGGTGAGGCGTAAGCCTTGAGGCGGTATGAGGCTTACGCCTCATTTTAAATTAAATTAAATCATAAAACATAGAGCTTATATATTTTAACATTATAATATTGCTTAAAAGTACAAAACATACTCAAAATTAATCATGATAAAGAAAAAACTCTCAATAATTAATCACAACAAAGGAAAACAAATCGCAATATTCTATTTAAATCTATATTTAGGAAAACAAAAAACACATAAAAAATGTGTAAAATAAAAACTTTGTGGTAAAAAAAAAAGTAAGTATTAAAAATACTTAAAAGTTGGAAAAAGAACTTCCACAAATCAACTAGATAGTAACTATGAAGGAAAAAAAAATTAAAAACTCTTAAAAAAAAAGAGAATAAATAACAATAACTAATAAGGAAAAAAACTCTTTTAAAAAAATATCAAATAGGAAAAGCTCTATTAGGAAGATAAAAGAAGAGGAAAAAAATCTAATCTTGGTGTTGATTGAATTGTGTTCTAGTATATTTTGTTTGTAGAAGAGAATTGAAGAAAACTCTCCCACTTGGTTTGGCTACTAACTCCATCGATTATGTTTAACCCAAATCTTTGTCTTTTAATGGTTTTAAATTAATATGTGGTTGGATTACACTTTAAAACTTCTTGTCGGTTCCACTTCCTCCAAAAGAAAAAAAACTCAATAATAATTTTGTTGTTGTTAAGTGATAAGTTTGCTGTTTCTACGTTCCCAATTTGCAAGTTTGAAGACACATGCGAAGAACAATATTTATTGTTTTCGGTGGGTGGACCCAACCCATTTAATTTTCCTTTAAATATGTTGGAGATAAGGGACTTAGTTGATTGTTTATAGTTCCGGGGGTATTATAGTTATTTACTTTACCCTATTTTTCTTTCCTTTTTTGTATTTAGGCTTGTTGAAATCTATGAATAAGAATCCTCTTGTATCTCCCACATGATGTAAAAATTAATAAAACGGACTCTCTATTGTGGTTTTTTCTCCCTGTTCTAGGGTTTTCCACGTAAACCTTGTGTCTCCCCTTTCTCTCTTTTCTCTTTTTACATGGTATTAGAGCGTGGTGACGAAACCCTAGCCTTCATCAGCAAAAACCAAGTGGTGCAAGATAACCTTAGTGCTGCATCAACACCGCTTCTGCTACAGCCGCTGATGGAGCCTCCGATCGCCACCGCCACTACCGGCGCCACCGTTGTCGTCGCCGCTACCACCACTTTTGTTGATCGGTATCTTCGATCGCTGCAAATACATTCTCAACAGTAGCCGATCGGGAACCCTAGCGTCGCCAGTTTTACTCCCAGTGCTGCCGCCGCCGCCGTTGCCGGAATTTGAAGTCGATGCTATTGGATCTTCCACGCATCACTGAGGCAAGTTTGTAATTGGGAGTGATGTGCCGCTAGTCGCCTATAACAGCTTGCTGTCGCCTGGACTCCTCCATCCGCCGCCGTCGAGCTATGAACATCATGAGTCCATGGGTCTTTCTATGGCAATGGTTCAACAACAGTTAGCTAATCTTTAGACGAGTTTTCAACAACAAATCGCCGCACTTGGGCAGCCCTAGGTGCTTCCACAATCACAAACTTAAATTCAAGTGTATTGAGTTCAAACATTCCTTCTGATTTACCGATGTATCCAGAGAATTTGGTAGCCTCGTTCCCTACTTTAACTACTACAAATTATTTGTCTGGTTCTATGGAAATTCCACAAGCTTAATTGCAGGAGAAAAGTTAAACGACTAGAATTATTTCTCCCGGTCTCAGCTCAGTCTATTAAAATGGCCCTTGAAGGGCATCATAAGTTCGGTTATTTGACTGGCGAGATATCGAAACTTAGACCAAGGGATCCTTGAGAGCGCATTTGGAAAGAAGAAGACTCCTCGCTACGATCGCAATAGTATGGAACCTCAAATAGGGAAACCATTATTTTATGCTGCCACCGCTCGAGATATCTGGGATGCTGATCAGAAATTATATTAAAGAAGGCAGAATGCATCTCGTTTTTACATGTTGTGAAAACAAATTCATGAGTGCAAATAGGGGACGATGGATGTCACTTCGTACTTTAATAAATTGTCCCTAATCTGGCAGGAGATGGACTTGTGTTGTGAAATTATTTGGGACTGTCTGTGTGGAGGTATTTAGTATTCCAAAATTGAGGAAGTAGATAGGGTATATGATTTCCTAGCTGGTTTGAACTCCAAATTCGATGCAATGCGAGGCCGTATATTGGGACAAAGACCTATACCCTCTCTTATGGAAGTATGCTTTGAGGTTTGCCTTGAGGAAGACAGATCTAGTGCTATGAACATCACTACTGTGTCACCTATTGATTTTGCTGCTCTTAGTTCAGAATTATCTAGTAATGACGATGACAAGCACAATAGGAATAGACTCCAGTGTGTGAACATTGCAAAAAACCCTGGCACACAAGGGAATGGTGCTGGAAATTACATGGTAGACCACCAAATGGTAGAAAACGCCCTCTGAATGACAAGTCCAATCTCGGCTGTGCACTTGTAAGGGAATTTGTGAGTGCTTCTCAGTCACAACCTCAAGTGACTCGGCTATTCTTCTCTTGGGGCATTTGCTCAATCAGGTACATCACAACCCTTAAGTCTCTGATAATTGAATTCTGATATATTTGAAAAAAACTCATGGTAAAGGTCTAATGTTAAGAAAAACTGACAGGAAATGCATTGAGGCCTATATCGACTCTGATTGGACAGGATTGGTGATTGACAGAAAGTCTACCTCAGGGTATTGTACCTTTGTATGGGGTAATCTGGTTTCTTGGAGAAGTAAGAAACAAAGTGTAGTTGCTAGCAGTAGTGCAGAGACTGAATTCAGAGCTATGAGTTCCTTTTTCTTTTAAAATGGTTCCTAAAGACATATTAAAGTAATCCTTAGCATTGTCAGAGTGATGTATTTGAATATTAGTATTGAAGAGATTGAGTATCATGGCATACAAATTTTTAAATATGACAGTAACTTCAATTTTTTCTTTCATTAAAAATACCCAAGTGAGTCTAGTATGATCATTAATGATGGGCGCTAACTATTTAGCTCCTATTATGCTTTAACTCTACTTGCTTCCCAAACATCACCATGCATCATAGAAAAAGGATGAGAATGTGTGTAGTTGCTTATCGGATAAGAAGATCGGGTTTGCTTAGCCAATTCACATGATTCACATTGAAAAGCTTGAGAGTTTTTACTAAAAATATTTGGAAAAATATGTTTCAAATACATAAAATTGGGGTGGCCTAACGATTATGTTGCAACATTATTTTATTATCATAATTGTCTTTAGAAGTAACAAAAACGGACTTATTAGCACTTAACTCCTTCCTTTGATACTTGGGAATATTTAGGTTGTAGAGACCTGAGGATTCTTTAGCATTGCCAATCGTCGTTCCCGAATTCAAATCCTAAAAAATACAACTATATGAGTTGAAAGTTACAGTCAAGTTTTTCATGCGTGAGTTTGCTTATTGATAACATGTTATATTTAGGGTTTGAAACATGCAAGACATTTTCTAATACAAGATCTTTTGAGATAAAAACTTTTCCAGTTCCCACTATTTTAGAGTAAGTGTGATCCGCAATCCTCACATTAGGTTGGTCTCTACAGTGAGAGTAATTAGTTAAAAGGAATACATCACCTGTCATAAGATTGGAAGCTCTAGAATCAACAATCCATGTACTGAAATTCGTAGTTGTATTAAGAGCATTAAAAAGGCTTTTGTGTAGATTTGGATTGTTCAAAGAGTTTTTAGAGAAGATCCAATTGCTCTTTAGTAAAGATATTTTCAGGGGCAACATTACTGTCTGATGATGAACTTGCTTGATATGCTTTCCCTTGTCTATCACTAGATCCTTTGTTTGATTTCCAATCTGAAGGTTTGCCATGAATGTCACAAGTGTCTTTGGTATGCCTTGGCTTTTTACAATGCTCACACCATGACCTTTGTCTTTTCTGGTCAATTCATAGCTTTCATATCGATCATAGCAATTATTATGAGAATTTGTATTTTGAGTGCATACCTCATGGCTAGGATTTCGAACATGTAGAACGGATCCTTCAGGATCTGAGTTTCCCAACGTTAGCCTTTTTATGCTTTCTTCTCTTCTCACCTCTTTAGTAACTTCTCTAATATTAGGTAAGGGTTTGATAGCAAGTATTCGACCACGTACCTCATCCAGTTCTTTATTGAGACCAAGAAGGAATTTGAGCGCTTGTTTCTTTTCAACAATCTGTTTTTATGTAGTTGCATTTGTAGTGCACGCCCACTTGCGATTTTCAAACGTGTTGAGCCACTGTTGCCACAAATGGGAGAGCCGAGTGAAATAACGAGTTACTGGCATATCACCTTGTCTTAGTTCATGCAATTTTCCCTCAACTTCAAAGGATTTTGATGTATTTTCTTTATCTAAATAAGTTTCATGAGCTGCTTCCCAAATTTCACTTGCAGTTGAGAAGAGTAAGAAGTCTTCACCAATTTCTATAGTCATGGAATTGATTAACCATGACATAACCATATTGTTTTCAGCTTTCCATATCTTGTATTTTTGATCATCTTTGTATGGTACAGAGGTTTTGCTTGATAAGTAGTCTTCCGTTCCCTTTCCACATATGAACATCATGATGGATTGTGACCAAGCGAGATAATTCTTTCCATTCAGTTTGTGATTTGTGAGTGGAAGGAAGGATCCATCTTTATTGGAATTTGTGATTGAAGATGCCATTTGCTCTTTGTAACGTATGCTAGGGTAGTAATAGATGGCGAAGTCTTAAAAAAACAGATTAATATGCTGAGTCGGCCAAAAGCATAATGCAAACTAGGTCAAAAAACTAGATGTAAAACAGAATGCAAATTGGGCCAAAAAATTAGATGCAGAACCAAAGTCAAGATAAAATGGTTAAATATCCAGTGGGCCAAGTACTTAAAACTAATTTGAGCCAAAAGAAATAACCAGCCCGAAACCTTGAGTCTTGACCCAGTTGTATTTGAGTTGGAGTTTGACCCGAATGGATTTGATTGACCCACTTGGAAGAATACCCAGCCCGAATCCTTGAGTATGACCCACTTGGAAGAAACCAAATCGTGGGATTTCTTCACACGATCTCATCTGCAACAGAGGTGTTCCTGCTCAGAATTTCCTCGCACGATGTCGTCTACAAACGACTCAAAGATGACTGATTTTTATGGGTTTCGTCTTCAAGATCAACGACGGGCACTGTGGCTCTGGACTGTGTTAGGAACCAAGGTAGTATGGGATGCCTTTGTCCCACATTGGTTAGAATGAGATGACCAATGTGGTACTTAAGTGGCTTGGCTCTCCCACCCCAATAGCTAGCTTTTGGGGTGTGGTTCTCCAAGGTGCTTAAGTACCTAACAATGGTATCAGAGCCGGTTGTTGACATTCCGGAATGGAACCAGTGGAGGGTTCTAACCGGGTGTAGCCGAGTGAAGTACCACCGGAGTAGTCGCCGGGACGTCGGCTTTCCGGGGATGGGGTATTGTTAGGAACCAAGGTAGTTTGGGATGCCTTTGTCCCACATTGGTTAGAATGGGTTGACCAATGTGGTATTTAAGTGGCTTGGCTCTCCCACCCCAATAGCTAGCTTTTGGGGTGTGGTTCTCCGAGGTGCTTAAGTACCCAACAGACTGCTATCAAGAAGAAACCTAAATTACTCTGGAGCAACGCGGTTAAAGCCTTGCCAGCAGAATTATGGTTTGAAAGGAACCAATGAGTTTTCCATGATAAAGCTTCCCCTTAGTTAGACCGTTTTGAGTTTGCTTGGCTAAATGCTTCTTCTTGGTGCACACTTTCAAGAGCTTTTGAAGATTACTCTACTCGGGAGTTAAACTTGAATTGGCAGGCATTTATTTCTCCTCAGCGTTAGAACAACTCTTAAACTTTCAAAGTGTTAGCTGTCCTATGTTTTGTCCTGGCAGTGATTATAACATTTTGCTTTGGATTGTTTCTTCTCATTTTTGGTTTTGTTCCTTCTTTTGTATTTGATATTGTACTTCAGTTAGTAGGTGTTTCATTTGTATTTCTAATTATGGATATGATGAAGGTGCTAAGGGGGTGTCAACTTAGTTGAGATGTCCAGGTGTTCTTCCTTATCCTTTGGTTTTGTTCTTTGTAACCTCTTGTATATTGAGTCTGTCTCTTTTCATTAATTCAATGAAAAATGCGTTTCCTTTTCAAGAAAAAAAGACTGCAAATTTGTGAGCTTCGCTCGTGGAGAGATCGACTAGGATTTTGTCTTCAAGCTTGCGATTTTTCTGGTATTCCTTCTTCAATCTTTGAAACCTAGGTAATCTCCGGCTTGAAAGGTTGCAATTTCAACCCATTGAACACAGAGATTTTCCTTCTGACGTGAAAGAATAAGAGGTGCTTCTGACACGAAGTCAAACTTTGGGGAAGTAAACTTGTCGGACGAAAGGTTTTGGACGTGAAACCTAAGAAGACAAAGACTTCAAAAGCGATAACTCTGATACCGTGAAGAATTCTATATTTCTCATATATTTTTGTAAAAAGATACAACCTCAATTTAAAAAGATAGATATAACTATATAAGGAAATAACCTAATGGTAATAGGGAAGAAAAATTAGGAAAAACTGATATATATATAGAGAAGAAAATTTCCTTTTTTCCCCCTATATTCAACTGAGGTTTTGTTTATTTGAAATTACGTTAATATAGACAAGTATCTTTGGCTGAGAGAAGAAATGAAAACATGTCTGCAAAATACTTTGGTCCATATCGGATTAGTGCTCGAATTGGATTACTAGCTTATTGGTTGGAGTTGCCTGAAGGAATGTCAATCCATCAAGTGTTCATATTTCGCAGCTCAAACGAGCATTGGGGCAGCATCGTGAAGTTCAATCAGCTACACCATATTTTTTTGAAATGTTTGAATGGATAACTGACCCCTTAGAAGTTTTTGGATATTAGAAAAATCCAACTATGGGAGATTGGGAGGCGTTGATTAGTTGGAAGGGTTTGCTAGTGCATGCAACCACTTGGGAGTTCGTTGATGATTTCAAACAACAGTTCTCCGATTTTCATCTTGAGGACGAGGTGGTTTTAGAGGCGGAGGGGAATGTTAGGCCTCCAATTATATTTCATTTTCAAAGGAGGGGTAAGAAGGGAATAGAAAATGTGGGTGATGGTAGGAGTGGGGACCATGGTTAGTTAGAGGAGAGACAGTGTTTATGTGTGTAAGGGGGAAGTAGTTATACGTCAATTTTTTGCTAATCGCCTTTTCGAGAGTGAGAACAAGAGGGTACTCGATTATTAGACGATATTCCCTCGTTTGCACGATCTTTCGAGTAAGAAGTTGGATTTTGTGGCTTCTATTTCACTACCATCTGATTCTTCCTCTTTGTCGTTGGGTTTCAAGCACAATCTTTTTGATATCAAGATGCTTGACGTTGTCAGTCTACTTTTTATCCTTTATAATCACCAATTTTTCAAAGGAGAAAGGATTCTAGACTTTGGACTCCTGATTCTTATAGGGGCTTCTTTTAGTTCCTTCTTTCTGGTGTTGTTTATTCCTTCCTCATCCCAATCATCTTTGCTTTCTCCTCCATCGAGAAGATTAACATCCTTGGGAAGGTAAGGGTTTTATTTATTATTATTAATTATTAATTTATTATTTTTTAATATTTGTTTTTATGGCTGGTTTACATGGAAGATTAACACTCTTCCCTTTTTTTGTAGACGTCAATCTGAAGATGTTAGATGACATATAATTAAATTTACCTTCACCTATCAACTTAAGCTTTTGGATCAATCAGTGATTTAAGATAGTATCAGAGCAGGTTCAGGAGGTCCTATGTTCAAATTCCTGCAATGTTGTTTTCTCCCCAACTAATCTTGATTTCCACTTGTTGGCTGTTTTTCATATTTCAACCACAAGTGAGGGGGAGTGTTAGATGATTTGACATGGGGTTGCAAGTTTGTTCATTCTCTTTGAATCGTTTGTTGGAGATCTTTGGTTTGTGCTCTGCTTTTAATCAAGATGGGTATGCTATTATTGAGAAGGTGCTCACCTTTTTGAGAGTAGGGAAATTTTGTGAACCTATTTTATAGGGAGCTGGCTCGACAGAGACAATAGGACTTTTAGAGAGTTGGAAAAGTTAGGTGATAAGATTCGGGTGGTGGTGAAATTTAGTGCCTCCATTTGGGCTTCTGTATCTACGTTGTTTTACAATTATGATCTTGGTTTGATTTTGTTGGGTCGCAGTCTTAGCTTGGTTTCTTATTATTATTATTATTTTATTTTTTCTATATTTTGGTTTGTTATTTTTATGTAGTAAATCGAGTTTTAGTCTCATTTCATTTTATTATGAAGAGGCTTGTTTCTATTTTTTTTTAAAAAAGAAGTCAAGTTTTTTGCTCCATTTTTTTTTTCTCAAACTAATAGATAATGTCTTGTATCCTTGAGTTCTTGGATATTGTGTTTGCTACTATTTTAACTTTTTTGGAAATGCCTCAAGGTTTTGTTTTTGTCTTTGGTTAGGATTTCATGAGTGGAAAATCTGTTTTTAGAAACATCATGGGTATTCTTCTGCCTGGTGTCAGTTCTCTCATAAATGAAAGGACCAGTCAGATTTATGGCCAACTTTTGGAGAAGTCTGTGGAACTTTCTCTTGAAATAATGATACTTGTATTAGAGAAGGATTTACTTCTGGCTGATTATTGGCGCCCTCTATATCAGGTAATTATCTCATTTGTTGCAGTTGTTAGCTTCAGTTTTTTCTTTACCCGTATGAATGAGTGAATTGGTGATTTTGTACATATCCTTTTGAATAAGACTACCATTAGTTATTCATTGATTGAATACAAAAAATATTGGCCAGCACCGAAGTTTTTCCCGGAGATTTGCAGTTTTGGTTGCCGAGGTTTTAAGTATCATTAATTTTTTCTGTCATCTAGGGTTTAAATTTGAAAGCCTTTTTATAATCTCTCCATTATATTTGTTTTCTTATACTGTTTCTGTAATATCGTCTGGAGAATCCCTTGTTCTCCTCGCCCTTCTGTATTATTTATTTATTTTTATTTCTTTTCCATTTCTATTTCTATTATAGTCCTGAAACAGATGGAGAAGTGTGTTTAAGAAGGGTAACCTTGTAGGTTCCTTTAACCAAGTATTCTAAATGTCTCCGGAACTAAGTTTTCAACAAGTGACAATTAAAAAATTAATGTATGTATGCACAGCGAAACTTGAACTCGTAGTTAGATCATGTACGTATCTTCTGGATGTCTTCTGTACTTCTTGTCTTAAAAAAAAATTGCTCCTTGATTTGACCTAATTCTTGCAGCCTTTGGAAGTCATTCTCTCTCAAGATCACAGTCAAATTGTTGCACTGTTGGAGTATGTCAGATATGAATTTCATCCCAGAATTCAGCAGTTGTCTATCAAAATAATGAGTATTTTAAGGCATCTCCTTCTTCTTTTTCTCAATTGTCGTTTGGCATGTGGTAAAAAAAATCTTTGAAGAATATGTGAATTTTTTATGTTACTGAATATGTTGACTTCAGAGTTCTAAAGATGTTATTTGTTGGTTGTAGTTCTCGTATGGTTGGGCTTGTGCAGTTACTACTAAAATCTAATACTGCGAGCTCTTTAATTGAGGATTATGCATCCTGCCTTGAAATAAGATCTGAAGAGTGTCATATAATAGAAAATAGTGGAGATGATCCTGGTGTTCTTATAATGCAGGTTTGTATGGGCATTCTTTTACTGTCAAGTTTGATTTCTTATTTCTAGTACCTGAAAATCTTTGGAGTCTGTACTTTCTGAACTAACTGAATCACCACCATCATTTTTATGCCCATTTTTCTGCAGCTTCTTATTGACAACATTAGCCGACCAGCTCCAAATGTCACACATTTGCTACTTAAATTTAACCTTGAGACATCCATTGAGCGGACAGTTTTGCAGCCAAAATTTCATTATAGGTGATTTTATGGTTTTACGATATTTTGTTCACTTTGGTAATGTTAAGTCACATTATATTACAGTAGTCGTATCATTCTTCCTTTGTAGTTGCTTGAAGGTTATTCTCGAGATTTTGGAAAAGCTTTCAAATCCTGAAGTCAATGCCTTACTTTATGAGTTTGGTTTTCAGGTTAGATGTTGTAGATTACAATTACCTATTTCTAATTAGTGGATATACAATTTCTACGTACTGTCCTTTTTCTTCTTCTCTTTCCTTTCACCCTCCACCAAGTCTAAAGTGATGTACTTGTACAGCTTCTTTATGAGCTATGTTTAGATCCTCTAACTTCTGGACCAGTCGTGGATCTCTTGAGCAACAAGAAGTACTATTTCTTTATTAAGGTATGAACACCTGCATTCTGGATATGGAAAGATTTATGTGTGGCTCGAAAGGTTGTATTCATTTATTGGATTTTTATCCACCCTTCCCTTCTTTTCTTGGTACCTTCTTCATGCTTGTAATGGCAGCACTTGGATACAATTGGTGTTGTTCCCCTTCCCAAGAGAAACAATCACATTCTCCGTGTCAGTTCCCTTCATCAGGTTTGTCTTCCCTGGATGAATAATGGCACTTCCTAACCCTGCGCATGCTTGCATTTTCTATTTTCCCTGCATATTCTAGCTCTTGCCATTTATAACCAGGCAATTTGGCTATTTATTTTTATTTTTTTATTTTTTCAAGAGAGCATGGTTGCTTAAACTTTTAGCAATTGAGTTGCATGCTGCTGACTTGGGTAGCCCAATCCATCGAGAGGCATGTCAGAGTATTCTTGCGCACCTGTATGGGCAGGAGATAGTTGATACTGGATCAGGTCCAGTCTTCTCACTTCAAAATCATGGGGTAGATCCTGGAATTAGAACTACCAGTAAGAGCAAGGTACTTTATTCAACACTAACCATTTATCTTCTATGTACAGTAAGTGCATATTCGTTTTTGTTATGTTTAAACTATTCTTTTCAAATTATTGCCACATAGGCCTATATAACTACCACATCGTAGACTCCCAATTAGAACTATCTTTTAAAGCTAATGGGACTAGGAAATCGTGAAAAACTTGTATTACATAAGCCAAACTATACCAAGTTATGAAACCCTAGCCGTCATTGACGGAACTCCGAACGTTAACATGAAGGCAACCATTCAGGCGGTTGTGAAGGAGTATCTCCAAGCCGCCCTACCACAACTGATCTCAGCTGCCACCCACGTCCAGCCGCCGCCGGTAGAGGAGAGATTTAACCCTGCTGATATGTTCCAGCCGCTGCGCGAGGGAGGATCGACCGGTTTGTTCCAGATTGAAGCTGCCTTCAACGATCAGAAACGCTCGATTGCCTTCAACGATCAGAAACGCTCTTTTCAAATTATTGCCACATAGGCCTATATAACTACCACATCGTAGACTCCCAATTAGAGACGCTCGATCGGGCCGAGCCGCGCTGGTGGGTTGCTGCCGAGCCCTTCGTCTGCACTGGTCGCGCCACTCGTGCCGCTCGTTCAAGCTCCTACCCAGCAGATTCTGTGCGCCGAGCCGCTTTTGTCTGTGAGCTACTGAGCCGATTTCGTGCACCGGCCGGTCGTTCAAGCTATTTTCCTTGCGCCGAGCCGAGCAGCAGAGCAGCCTCCGCCTATGAGTTACCCAGTCGACGGATTGAGTCCAGCTTTCACGGCTGCTTCTGCCTCTGTCCAGCCGTCCGTAGGAGCTTCTTTTCCAGTCGCGCCCAATCATGGTGGCTCGGCACAATACCTAGATGAAAACCCGGTAAATTCTTTCTCTATTTTACCCACTACAAATATCCTGCATGGTTTTTCCTCAGTTGACAGTACGACCAGCCTGAGTACAGTTGGAATCAGTACTATCGTCCCGTCAAGAAATATATAGTCTTTTGGTCTTGTTAGTGTGAACGGTAAAAAACCTTGGATTGTTGACTCAGGGGCGACGGATCATCTTACTGGTACCTCTGATAAGTTTTTCTCATATTATCCAACTGGTAACGAATGAATTAGGATTGCAGATGGGTCATTCACACCTGTTGCAGGAAAAGAGGATTTATCTCCGTTTGAGGGTTTGGTTTTGCGGGACGTTTTGTATGTTCCTAAAATTTCATATAATTTGTTATCCATCAGTAAGATTACAAGAGATTTGAATTGTCAGGCAGTTTTTCCACCCGACTCTGTTTTATTTCAGGATCTAAGTTCGGGGACGACGATTGGCACTGCTCGACACGATGGGGGACTCTACTTCCTAACTGATGATGTTTCCTCTAGGAATGATTATAGGACTAGCCTTGTCTCCTTAAATTTTTCTACCTCTGAGAATGATTTTCTGTTATGGCATTACCGCTTAGGACATCCAAACTTTCAGTATATGAAACACTTATTTCCGCATTTATTTCGCAATATTAATGTGTCTTCTTTAAAGTGTGAAGTGTGTATTTGTGCCAAACAGAGTCGTGTCTCCTTCCACTCCCAGCCCTATAAACCATCCAAACCCTTCACCGTAGTCCACAGTGATGTTTGGGGCCCCTCACCAACCACAACCTCCACAGGGAAACGCTGGTTTGTCACTTTTATAAACGACGACACTCGGCTTACTTGGGTCTTTCTTCTCATTGATAAGTCCGAGGTGTTATCTGTATTCCAGCAATTTTATGCCATTGTGGAAACCCAGTTTAATGCCAGGATTGGTATTTTGAGAAGTGACAATGGGCGGGAATTCTTTAACGCTTCCTTCCAGAAGTTTCTTGTATCCAAAGGGATTATCCACCAAAGTTCGTGTGCCTACACTCCCCAACAAAATGGGGTAGCAGAGAGAAAAAATCGTCATTTGGTGGAAGTTGCTAGGTTCTTAATGCTATCCACATCACTCCTGTCTTACCTATAGGGTGATGCCATCCTTATTGCTGCTCACTTAATCAACCAAATGCCTCCCCGAGTCCTCAATTTTCAAAACCCCTTAGACTGTTTAAAAGATTCCTATCCTACGACTCGTTTAGTCTCCGATGTACCACTTCAAGTTTTTGACTGTGTTGCCTTTGTTCACTCCCATGGTCCAAACCGCACGAAATTTACCCCCCGTGCTAAAAAATACGTCTTTGTTGGGTATCCACTCCATCAGCACGGGTATAAATGTTACCACCCATCCTCTCGCAAATATTTTGTTTCCATGGATATCATCTTCCTTGAGGATCAGCCCTTCTTCCCTGTTAGCCATCTTCAGGGGGAGACCTCTCGTGAAGAGACTAACTGGTCCACGTATATAGTTCCCTTGGTGTCTGCACCTATTCTCGAACATGTTGGTCCTATCCTTCCTACTAATCAAGTCCCATGGACAACATACTATAGGAAGAATCTCAGGTTGGGAAGCAGCGTCACCTGTTGCATCTCCGGCTCCGATCCATGAGTCAAACTCGACATCAGGTACGTGTATTCCTGAAATTAATGAGATTGATACTTGTACTAACGAGTGCAGAAAGGAAAAAGGAGAGAAAGGTGCTGACAGCACCACTATAGCAGATGGGAAGACAACAGTGAATGACGATTCAGACACAGCTCTAGAAAATGTGAGTGATACTAAAGATAGTGGTGAAAAAGGTGTGATATCTGAAGATGAGAAATAGGAAGAGGAGACTAGTGATCAGAATGGAAATTCTGACAGTTTGAAGGAACATGATGCTTCTCTTGATCTTCCAATAACCCTGAGGAAAGGTATCCGGTCATGTACACGGTACCCTATGCATAGTTACATGACATATAGTAACCTGTCATCTGAATTTAGGGCCTTTACCACTAGTTTAGATGCAGGGGTGATACCGAGTAACATACAGGAAGTAATGGGAACTGAAGTTTGGAAGGCTGCTGTTTTGGAGGAGATGAGAGCTTTGGAGAAAAATGGAACTTGGGACTAAGTGATCCTACCTAAAGGGCACAAGACAGTTGGGTGCAAATGGGTTTTCACTATAAAGTAAAGTCAGATGGGACGGTTGATCGGTACAAAGCCAGGTTAATTGCCAAAGGATTTACTCAAACCTTTGGGGTAGATTACTCCGAGACATTCTCTCCCGTAGCTAAACTCAATACTATTCGAGTATTGCTATCAGTTGCAGTTAACAAAGATTGGCCTTTGCATCAACTGGATGTAAAGAATGCCTTTCTCAATGGAGAACTTGAGGAGGAAGTCTACATGAATCCTCCTCCCGGATTTGAAGATCAGTTCAAACAGCGAGTCTGTTGGCTGAGAAAGTCGCCATATGGGTTAAAACAGTCTCTGAGAGCCTGGTTTGACAGATTTGCCACCTTTGTCAAAGGACAAGGGTATACCCAAGGGCACTCAGATCATACACTTTTTACAAAGAAATCAATTTCAGGGAAGGTAGCAGTTCTCATTGTGTACGTTGACGATATTGTGCTCTCCGGTGATGATGATGTTGAAATTGTGAAACTCAAAGCAAAGATGGCCAAAGAGTTTGAAATTAAAGACCTTGGGAAGTTAAGATACTTTCTTCGAATGGAAGTAGCCCGGTCTAGGGACGGAATCTCAGTGTCCCAACGGAAATACACGATTGATCTTCTAACGGAAACAGGAATGACTGGGTGCAAACCTGCTAACACCCCAGTTGAATATAATTCAAAGCTCAGCAATTCTAGTAATAGTGTTCCGGTCAATAAAGAAAGGTATCAGCGGTTAGTTGGGAAATTGATATACTTATCTCATACGAGACCTGATATTTCATATGCAGTGAGTGTCGTCAGTCAGTTTATGCAGGCTCCTTGTGAAGAACACATGATAGCAGTTGAACGCATCCTTCGATATCTGAAAGATACACCAGATAAGGGGTTAATGTTCAAGAAGTTTGATAAACGCTGCATTGAAGCCTACACTGATTCTGATTGGGCAGGGTTTGTTGTTGATAGAAAATCAACATCAGGGTATTGCACATTTGTTTGGGGTAATCTTGCGACCTAGAGGAGCAAGAAACAGGGAGTTGTGGCCAGAAGTAGTGCAGAAGCTGAGTATCGGGCCATGAGTTTAGGGATATGTGAAGAAATCTGGTTGATGAAAGTGTTGTCAGATCTTCATCAAGACAATGAGCTCCCAATGAAACTGTTTTGTGACAATAAGGCAGCAATAAGTATTGCAAATAATCCTGTTCAGCATGACAGAACAAAACACGTTGAGATCGACCGACACTTCATCAAGGAAAGACTTGACAACGGAAGTATATGTATTCCTTATGTTCCCTTAAATCAGCAAATTGCAGATGTGCTCACAAAAGGATTACTGAGACAAAGCTTTGATTACTGTGTCAACAAGTTGGGTCTTATTGATATTTATGCCCTAACTTGAGGGGGAGTGTCGAAAAAGCGGCTTGTAACCCTAGGGGCATTTTAGTAATTGTGTACCCTAGGGTTTCCCACTAGTCTATTTATTTGGCCTATTCTCTTGTACTTTGTATATTAGAATCAATAATAAAAATCAGTGTCTATCGTGGTTTTTCTCCCTGTACTATGGTTTCCACGTAACTGTATTGTTATTCTCTTCCCTACTCTTTTATTTTTAACAATCCCTTATTGTATTCTCGATGTCTATTTATTCTGTAGTTCATTGTATTCTGATTATGCGAATTAATTCTGATTATTTCTCTTTGTACTCTGAGCGTTAGCCCTTTCTCATTATATCAATGAAAAGTTTGTTTTCGTTTCATTTTTTTTTTATTTATTCAATAATATACACAAATTAAAATGGTATCAAAGCCCTAGGTTTTGTCGCATTGAACTTTAGCCGCCACAACTGCCTTCATTGATCGACTGTTGATGGAGGCAGACCCGTCGACTGTTACCACAAGGGTTTTTAACTTGTTTTCCCTCTGCCTTACTAGGTGTTACTGTCACACCTTTGTATTGCCATCTCCTGCCATTTTCCATCTGATTCGATGCCCATCTGTTTGCAGATTCATCTTCGCCCAAATTCCCAGGCCCCTCGGCCTCTCATCGAGGCCTCTATTCTCAGATCCTCCTCCGCCTCTACACCCCCAGATCCGCTGCCACACTCCGGCTCTTGCATCCTCAGATTCGTTTGCGCCTCTCTGCTCCCTTTGCACCGTTGCACCATCTGTACAATTTACTCAGCTCTGCTTTGTTTTGCGTTTCGCTCTAGATTGCGCCACCTTAGGTCGCCCATGTTCCATTCAGATCCTTGTCTGTTGCTGTCCAGACCACTCGTGTGCACAAAGCCTCTTGCCTCCCTACACAACTTGCTCCGTCGACCAGATCTGCTCAATCCTTGCACAATTGTCGATGGAGACCGCCTAGATCTGAGTCTCCCTTCCCAACTGCTCCAAGATTCATGTCTCGCTGCCTTGCCTCGTGGAGGTCCAGCCACTCATGTCGCACTTCTCCCCATGTTAGATGCCCAGAGATCTACTCCATTTAGAACCTCGTTTTCACGTCAGTTCAGATTCGATGCAATTAGTTGTTTTGTCCAAATCAGTTTGATTTGGTCCAATTAAATCGGTTCGGTTCAGTTCGTTTAGACCGATGTTTGGGTTGGTTCACCTACTTAATTGATTCTATTGCTTAGTTTTTTTTTTTTGTTTATTGGTTTCAACCTTGTTTTCGGGTCTTTGTTCAGGGTCTCTATTCCGCTTTCAAATCGGCAGTTTATGGCTTCGGTTTTAGATCTTTGTTTCCAGCCCAAAAGTTCTCTTTGTTTTAGTTCTTTGTGGATTTCTATTTTTAGCCTAGATCTTTCGTGATTTGATTCGAAATTTTTCCTCAGTTCCCGTCATCTACCACCTTGAATTTCATTCAGTCGCTTCAGTCGGTCGTTTCACAAACTCAAGTTGGTCGTCACTCTACCACGTTAAGTTTGAGGAAGGGTGTTAACATTAATTATGACCTAATTATATTTTCCTTATTGCATTCTTGTTGTATATTTATTATGTAATTCATTGTATTATGATCATGCGAATTAATTCTGATTATTCAATAATATACACAAATTAACACCAAAGAGGAAGAGCTTGGTCACGTCTAAACTATAACTAACCTAACCTCTTTAAATAGACCCAATGAAGGGCTTGGTCACACCCGAACTACAACTAAGCATTCAACAAAACATACTTTGGTAAAACCGAAAACAGTAAAATATCAATAAAAAATAAAGTATAGAAGCAACCTAAACAATCGGAAATCTACCCAAAGAGCCCCTTCATTAAATCAGAAGTGTCCCTCACCTAATTTATTCCAAGCCATGTTATTTCTGTGACTTTTCATGAAATATCCATGATAGAGCTCAACATTTTCCTTGAGTTTGAGATTTAACTTAGATAGCGGTCATTGGCTTCCTGGAACCATATTGGGATGTTGGATCTATAGGGAAGCTAGAATTGGTTGAAGAAATCTTTTATAGCCCTTTGATAGAAAGGAACCAAAATTTTTAAATATAAACACCAGGGATATGTAAGTTTTTGGATTCTACAGCCTTAAGTGAGATGCTTTGCGATTGGTTTACAGCATTTAACCTTCATATTTAGTTAGAGAGGCATTTTTTTTTTCCAGGCTTCTAGTTCTATGACTTCTGGTTGAAGTCAATGATATGATTTTTTTTTCTCATCAAAAAGTGATAATTGATTATTGTCTTGAATAATTAATTATTTTGATTTTCAGGCGATGTTTCCTTTTTTTATTTTTTTAGGGGAACAGAACCTAGAATTTCATTGATGTAATGAAATATACAAAAGAGGAAATCTCCAAAGCTAATGGGCTACAAAAATCCCTTCCGATAAGCACATATATTGGAGAGCAAATAATTACAGAAGCATCTAGCTAGCTTACACCAACTAGAACTGTAAACAAATTAAGATTAAATGGATAAGTAAGGTTTCTTTCACGCCAAGTGCTCCATCAGAAGATTTATCAGGATATCAACTCTCATATTTAAAGTCTCAAGTGTTTCTGAAAAGTAGATGTTATAGATGCTAGTAGTTTTTTAGGTGGCATCCCAACCTCTTCCCCTACCTGTTCACCCCGTCCCCTCTCACAAAAAAATGTGTCTCATTGGAAAAAAAGGGGGAAATTGGAAGGACATCCATGGGCTTATATTCCAGCGATTATGGCACAAATGAAATTGACCTCTCTCTTGTAATAAATTTCAATTTTTGAAGCACTACCGAGCTGGCTCGGGTTAGTTTTATATCTTTTCTCCTGATGTTTTTTGTGCTCAGGCATTGGAGCTACTTGAGGTTGTTCAGTTCAGAACTCCTGATACCTCAATCAAACTTCCCCAAGTTGTTTCAAATTTGAAGTATGAATTGCTGGTAATATTCTAGTATGCTGGTTTCCTTTGTCTTTTTTTCCCCCATTATTTGCTTCCAATGCTGGCCTTATTTTTGTTTTGTAGACAAAAGACATACTTGGGAATCCTTCAACTTCTCAAAAGGGTGGGATCTATTATTATTCAGAGCGTGGTGATCGCCTGATTGATCTTACTTCCTTTTGTGATAAACTTTGGCAGGTCGGTGAAGAACAAAATCAGTTTCTTCTTTTGACAAAAAAAATGACGGAGTTCAGTAATTTGTTCTTTTTTTTTTTTATATATATATATTTTTGTTTCCTAGAAATTTAATTCAGATAATCCCCAACTGAATAACACTGGGAGTGAAGCTGAGCTGGAAGAAGTAAAAGAAACCATTCAACAGTTACTACGATGGGGATGGAAATACAACAAAAATCTTGAGGAACAGGCTGCACAACTTCATATGTTAACTAGCTGGTCACAAGCCATTGAGGTCTATTGTTCTTTCCTATTTGTGCTAGCTGCATGCCTCTTTTATCGGGAACCTGTATAATATTCCACAATTCTAGTTTCAATCTTTAACATTTTGTTTTTATCAGTTTCTAATAATAAGCAGTTTGTTATCATAGGTTACCGTGTCCAGAAGAATATCATCACTTGAAAACCGATCTGATATTCTATTCCAGTATGTTCATGTTTATACCTTGTCTTTCTTCCTGCTTTTCATATACTTAACTCTTTATTATTGTGGACAGACTTCTTGATGCCTCCTTGAGTGCGTCTGCTTCTCCTGATTGTTCTTTGAAGATGGCATATCTTTTGTGTCAGGTCTATTTATCGTTCCCTTTTGCTAATTTTTGACTTCTACATCTTTTATTCATTCTAGTAGCTAATGCGTTTAGATCTGTTATTTCACAGGTCGCACTGACATGCATGGCCAAGCTAAGGGATGAAAGATATTCATGTCCTGGTGGTTTAAATGCTGATAGTGTCTCATGTCTTGATATTATCATGGTGAAGCAAATATCTAATGGGGCCTGTCACTCTATTTTACTAAAGCTCATCATGGCCATTCTTAGGAATGAATCATCAGAAGCTCTAAGGAGACGGTATGGTTATTAGTTATTACTGCTTTGACCGGTGTTGGCTTTGTGGCTTACTGGTTGGAATCTAATGTTAAGCTTTTACATCTGTCTACAGCCAATATGCTTTGCTTCTTAGCTACCTTCAGTATTGTCAGAATATGCTGCATCCAGATGTTCCGACAACGGTTCTGCAAGTTCTACTTCTAAATGAACAAGATGGAGATGATGTTGATTTACAAAAGGTTGTCAGCTTTGGTACAGAAACGCTTCTCAAACTTCCACTAGTTTCTTTTAAAATAATTGTTTCTTTGCTTTACAGATTGACAAGGACCAGGCGGAACTTGCTCATGCTAATTTTTCAATTTTACGTAAAGAGGCTCAATCTATCTTGGATGTGGTGGGTTTCTTCTTGTCCTTGAGATATGCAAACAACTAGGTCCTTATTGATCTGTATCATTGTTTTTTTGTTTTTTTGTTTTTTTTTTGAGAAATATTTGTATCGTTGTTAATTGCTTACTGATTTAAAATAGTGCCCTTTGGTGTGTTGGTAGTCAGGCGTCTAAATTTGCTTACTGATTTTGGACTACGTAGCATTTTTCTAGTAGTGATCTTTGATGAATTAGAAACATCCGAAAATCGAGAACAACAAATGGGTCCACATACAATTGGGCCTCTATATATCTCTCTTCTCTCATATGTTTATAGTGTGAAACAGGTACAACAATTACAGTAGATCTAGAAAACTAAGAAGTCAGAAGTTTGTAGTTGAGTCTAAGGCAGCTTCAGAGAACGCTGCTCTAGAATACTAGATTGCAGGTTCTTATATATATATATATATATAACTAGATTCCAGGTTAAAAATGATAGAAAAATCCAAAATTTGATTGGCAAATTTCTGAGGCGTTTGAAATGAAACACAGAATATGTGCATTTGATATGAAGGAAAAAACGGAAAACTACGTAGTGGTAGTGCAACAATACCATATCCCTTGAACCATTCTTAACGGAAAACTATGTAGTGGTAGTGCAACAATACATATCCCTTGAACCATTCTTGATCTCTTGACTTAAGACGAAATACTACTGATATTGAGGTGTAACCTAGCTGAATACTCTGTTAGTTATTCCACTTATTGGAGTCATATATATATATATATAAGCCTTTGCGAGTGAATAACCAGGATCATAGTCAATAGCATTCTATCATAATTCTGCATCTGTAATAGTGTGTTCTTTGTAGACGGCAGGAGGAGGTTTGACGTTTTGTAGGGATATGCCAATTTGTCTATTCCCTTTGCCGTTGGTACTTTTATTTGTATCGGGTTGCCGCGGTGTGTGGCTTGATAGGAATAGTAGAATTTTTTAGAAGGGTGGAGAGGTTTTTGGAGGAGGTGTTGGTAGGTGTGAGGTTTAATGCGCCTTTATGGGTATTCGTTGATCAAACTCATTGTAATTATCAATTTGGTGTTATTCTTTTGAATTGGAGTCTGTTCTTGATGTTAGTTGATGACTCCTTTTGTGGTCTTATGTTTTGTATACCAGTTTACATTCTTTCATTTTTCTCATTAAAAGCTTGGTCTCTTACCTGTATTTGTATATCTGTCTCTCTCTCTCTCTATATATATAATGTATACATGTTTGTGAATAAGAGCCTTAAACTAATGGAATGTAAAGTTACAATAAATGAATACAAATGTGCTATTATAACTAAGATATTTACATCATTATACAATAGTATGTATGCTGTAACACATTAGCTTATATGGTAAACATGTTGATCTTGATGTGAAGATATCCTATTCATATTCCAGACGATGCTTTTCAAGCAACAAATGAGGAACATGATAGAAATGTTATAGAACTTGGCTTGTTATTATTTGATTTCCTTCAGTGTTCTATTCATGTAATTATGTTCAAGAGAATTCTTTAATGCTCTTTAATCTTTTGATATTAAATCTTCAGGTTCTCAAGGATGCAACTCAAGGCAGTGAACCAGGGAAGACTATATCACTCTACATTCTGGATGCATTAATCTGTATAGATCATGACAGATTTTTCCTGAACCAACTTCAGAGCAGGGGATTTTTGAAGTCTTGTTTGATCAGCATAAGCAATGTTTCACTTCAGGTGGTTGTTTCCACTCTGCGGTCATATATTGAGATATTTATAGCTGATAACGGTCTAAGGACTTGCCATAAAAGATTAGATGTAATAAATTATAAAATGGGCTATAAAATGTGATAACTCAAATGGGAATCTTTTTGGAAGTTCATTTAATCTCCCTTTACCGTTTGTTGGTTTAACATGGCAAGCCCATTGGTAGGAAGTAATATTTACTATTTCTTTAGTTCTATGCCTTAAATCTTTATGGTTGTCTTTTATGATTTTGTAAAGCTATCTGACAAAATGATTAGGTTTTTCCTTAAAGAAGCTTGTTTAACCGCTCGTGTCACGGTTTTCAGTCCTCTTAAGTTTTTTTTCTTGTGGGTATTCTGCAGATTTTGGATCTATTTAGAGTTGGTTTGTTTCTAAATGCATCTTTTGGGGGGATATATATAGATTCATCAGCATTGTTTATTTAAGAATAGCGGTTATTATTGATGCCTAATAAGGCTTGTTGAAATTTCACTTTAGGATGGTGCTCATTCTTTCGATTCTTTGCAACGAGCTTGCACTCTTGAGGCTGAACTTGGCTTACTGTCAAGAATTAGCCACAAGTATGGAAAATTTGGGGCCCAGCTTCTCTTTTCCACGGGCGCTTTGGAGCACCTTGCGTCATGCAGATTAGTCAATTTGCAGGTGATTAACTGTCCACTATGTTGTTGGTTTTTTAAGAAGATTTTAGTTTAATGAAGTGCTGTACCAGGGAGGATTGAGGTGGATTGATATGAAGCCTCATAGAGATGTAGCAGGGAATATTAACAAGCGACAAAGTATCATAACACCAATTTTGAGACTGCTGTTTTCTTTGACGTCATTAGTTGACACGTCGGATTTTTTCGAGGTCAGCATACATTTGCTAAATTTTTTCCTTTCATCATTTTCTTCCCTTCTTGGTATGCATCTTTTCTAACGTCATTTTTCTTGAGGAGTATGCATTTTGTCTTGTTCTTTTTTCTTTTTGTAAACGTTTACTCTTTTTTTTCTTTAATTTTTTTTTTGTTCAATGGTGTGGGTTATTTATTATCCTCTTCTTGCTTTTATCCAATAATTTTTTGGTTAAATATATAATTTATGGTCACCTTGACAATGCTAACAAAAAAACTTAGTTGTTATATTTGAATAGAAAGAAATAGAAGCGTGTTTGGAGATTCAATTGTTTATAGTTCAGTTTAGTTTAGTTTATTTCTCTTTTTTTTTCCCCTGCTTTTTCTTTTTCTTTCTTTCTTGTGTCCCTTGAACATTTATTCCTTTTCATTATATCAATGTGGAGTTGTTTTATGTTAATAAAGAATAAAAATGTAAAAAGAATGTTTGGAGATATGGAAAAGGGAAGCATGGGACTTCTATAAGTTGGTTTGGCACATTGGTTTTAATTGGACTTCCCTTCTATGAACGTTCTACTCTTGTTTTTGTCAATGTCAATTAGAAGACATTTTTAAAGGTCACTTGATTTTGGTGTGGATTATTCGTTATCCTCTTCTTGGTTTTATTCAATAATTTCTTTGACGAATATTCAAGTTTATTTTTATTTCAAAAAATGGGTTTAGCTTTAGACGTTGTCTTCTAACCTATTATTGTAGGTGAAAAATAAAATTGTTCGAGAAGTTGTAGATTTTATTAAAGGACACCAGCGACTGTTTGATCAAATACTTGGCGAGGATGTTTCTGAAGCTGATGATTTAACATTGGAGCAGATTAATCTTCTGGTTGGTTCGCTTGGCAAGGTAACAACATTAATTCTTTTGTGATATCTTTAATATTGGGCGTGATGTTGGGGCTAAGGATTGTATTCTTTTCTTTTTATTGTATTTTGTATTGGGCGTGACGTTTGCGTTAAGGATGTGTCAACCTAGTTGAGATATCTGAGTGCACTCCTGATCCTTTGTTCGCTTTTGGTTTGTTTCATATAGACTTTGTATATCTTGAGATTTATTTTCTTTTCATTATATCAATGAAAAGTTCAGTTTCCATTTTTTTTTAAAAAAATCTTTAGTAAGAAAACATTGCTACATTGTATCTCTGGGCTAATTGACATTTCAAATCTTTTGTGCATTTCTTGTTGAATTGGCTGGCTCTTGTGAGAGTATATGATGTTTTAAAAGGAAAAAGACCATGAATTCGAATCAGAGGGAAAAAAGGCATCAAAGTTGAAAGAAATTTTAGTGTTAAAAGATATTTTGGTTCTTGACATTTCAAATCTTTTGTGCATTTCTAGTTCTTGAATTTTAGTTTGTACTTGACTTTCAAATATGTAACAATTTTGTAAAGATAGTCCTATTAGGGATGATCATTGGTCGGGCGGAATCTTTTTTTTTTTTTTTTTTTTTTAATGAAAACTGGCACCCAAACCGACCATGTCAGTTTTATTGGGAAAAAACTGTGCTTGCTGAATAGTGTAAGAAAACCGATCGGCCGACTGGTGTGTCGGGTCGGCCAGGTTTGGTTTAAACCGACCGTGCTGCCTTTTTTAAAAAAAAAAAACTAAATGTGTGTTGAATTCTAATTGAGCCATGTTGCCACGGCGGGACATGTGCCATGTATTATTTGGATTTGGGATGGGATAAAAACAGTGGGTTGGGTTAACCACTAGGCCATGGAAATGCATTTCCCTTCTTTTCTCTCTCTCTCTCTCTCTTTCGGGTGGGCTCCACCACTTCAGCTGGGCTTACCAGTTACAATTGACATTGATGACTTGATGCAAATTAGAAAGAACAACTTATCAACCACATTAAAACACTATTTTTTCAAAATGTTATCTTTTTCCCCGTTTCAATGGTTTTTTAATTTTAAAATTAATAATTCATACAAAGTTCCAAATAAGTGATAAAATTAATAATTAACCATGTCCATTAATTGTCCGAATAAGTGATAAAATAATCCATACAAATTACAAAGTTCTAAGACAAGTTCCAACATAACTATACAAAATCTTTCATCTTGTCGATGTCTTTTTCTCCATCCATGACATGTCGGAATCCTATAAAATTAGAATTTAAAAAGAACAATTAAAAAAGTGAAGATTAAGAATGAAAAATTAATAAAATAAAATGACTATCTTCTTAAAGTTGAAACTTTAAATGTTCCCCAAAGTTCCAATACAAAAGCTAATCATAATTAACCAAAATTCATCCAAGTTCCAACATGATTATACAAAAATTTCCATCTAGTCGACGTATTTTTCTTCATCCATGACATGTCGGAATCTTATAAAATTAGAATTTGAAAAGAATAATTAAAAAAAACTAGAATTAAGAATGAATAATTAAAAGAATAAAACGAATACCTTCTTGAAATTGAAACTTTAAATGTTCTGCAAAGTTCCAATACAAAAGCTAATCAAAATTATCCAACATTCATCCAAGTTCGAACGTAATTATACAAAATCTTCCATCTTGTCAATGTCTTTTTCTCCATCCATGACAGCTTGGAATCTTATAAACTTAGAATTTAAAAAGAAAAATTAAAATATTAGAATTAAAAACAAAGAACTAAAAAAATAAAACTAATACCTTCTTCAAACTTTAAATATTCTTCAAGGTATTGATTCTGAAGATCAAGATTGATTGGGTCTGAATTTAACCAATTCTGAGTGCATATAAGGTCCTCTACCATTCTTGGAGCCAATGAACAACCAATTGGATTAGCCACTCATCCTCCAGTACTAAAAGCTAACTCATATCTATAGTAGACTATGGAATCGCCCAAAACATCTCTACTAATACGACTAAGAACCGGAAACCGATGCTCATTCTGCTTCTACCAACGAAGTATGTCAAAACTATCACCAAGTGAAACAATGTTTTCCAACAAGTACACATCAAGCTATGACTCTTGATCAAAAGTTGTAGTCTCAGCAGTTCGAAACTCATCTATATAATAATAATCTGAATCCACTTGCATTTGCACTTCTTTATCTTCCACATCCATAATGGTGTCTAAACGACTACGAACATGAGGATCATTAGTGGGTTCACACACACTCTGACTATAACTCGCACTTACACTTGCTCTAGCACTAGCATTCCTATGTCCGTTGTTGTATTCTTCGGAAAGACGTCTTAAAACATTCTCCACCATTCTCATCTTATTCTTAGTAATTTTTGGCCCAAAAAGGTTATTCCAACAATATGTTAGGCACCTCATCTTATAACGAGGATCCAACGCCACAACAATGCACAATAGTATATTGTTCTTCCTCTCATCATTCCCCCAATACTTATCAATTTAGCTTTCATATTATTAGCCATATTAGAAAGCATTTTGTTTCCACAATTAGCACTCGATTGCAATTCTAAATTCTTCATACTCATGGAAAGCCAAATTTGAAGTTGTATACAAAGATCCCGAAATTTTCAATGTCACAGTATAAATCACTTTAAAAAATCTAATCAACACTAGTAGTCAACCATTCATGTTTAGTGGGTGGTGAATCGTTCCAATAAGCAGCATCATCATCCTCTAGTCTATCAAAAGCTCTTGCAAACTTTGTAGCTGCCTCAAGCATCATATAAGTAGAGTTCCATCTAGTGGAAACGTCAAGATACACGACACAATTATAAGATATCTTTTCATTTTCAGCACACTTCTTAAATTTCATTATACATGCCGAGGAAGATCTCACATATCTAGCAACATTTCAAATTCTATCAATGCTTTCATTATGTTCCTTACAAGCATCACATACAATAAGATTTAATATGTGTGCAAAACATCTAACATGCAAGTATTCACCATTACACAATCAACTCCTTATTGAATCTTCTAATAAAAAAGGCAACAACAGTATCATTTTAACTAGCATTATCAACAGCTAATGTCATGACCTTTTCAATCCCCCAATCTTTCAAATTCTTTTCAATAGTCCTACCAATGGTGTCCCTTCTATGATTCTTGTTGAAATTAGGGTTTTTTACTCTAGGGGCATTTTTGTCTTTATACGTGTACCCTAGGGTTTCCCTTTTTCTATTTAAACTGGCAGCCACTGTGTATTCTGTGTATCAGTCTTCTAATAAGAATCCTTTTACCCGTAGTTTTTTCTCCCTGATTAGGGTTTTCCACATAAAATCTTGGTGTGCTATTTTTCTTTCTCTACTCTGTTTTTCATCAATTCTCAATAACATTGAAGCTAAGAATTCGTTTGTGTAACTTCCAATCACAATCAACAAAATGTGCAGTCAATATCATATAGTTCATGTTCTGTGCTGAAGTCCAACAATCAGTATTGAGGCAAACTGTATATTTCATCTTCACAAACGTGTCTTTTAATTTTAGTTTTTCATTTGCATACATCTTCAGAATATCCCTAGCCATGGTATATCGAGATGGAATGACAAACTTAGTCTCTTGGGAACATGTTAATTTACGGACAAACTTCTTAAAACACCTTTGCTCTCTACAAACTTAAAAGGCAATTCATCTACGATTAACATTTCAGCCAATGCTTCACGACAACTCTATAAACTAAATGATTCACTTACAATTTGTGAAGGCCCATCCCCAACAACATCTTCTTTAGGTTTGAAAGCTAAAGTTTTTTGAGATGAATCTCTCTTTCTTTGGTAAGGGTATTTCTTACAACTATTTAAGTGATTTTTCATTGTCCCAATACCATTACGCTTTGAATGACATGCATAAGTAGTTCCACAATATTCACAACTAGCGTAAGTGTCATTAGGATCACCTTTCAACTTCTCAAAATGTTCCCAAACTATGGATGTTTTCACATTCTTGCACTTTTTTGCTGGTTTCTCACTAACGTCCTCTTCAAGATTGATGGTTTTCTCACTAACGTCCTCTTCAAGATTGATGGTATCATCTATCTTCTTCGTCTTAGTCGTATCCTTTTCTTTTTCCATATTTATCCCACAATACAAAAAATTCATAACATTATTTTTTTCCAACTATCCAAACAACATTTGGCACCATAACCACAAAGTATAACTGCAAAAACCTATCAAAAAAAATATATAAAGTTTAAACTTGTTCACGATCCAAACAAAAATTGGAACCATGACCACAAAATATAACAGAAAAAACTGAAAAAAATATAATATATTATTTTAAATATTAAAAAAACGTAAGGAACCCTATTTTCAGCACAAAAAGAACTATAAACAATGGATGAAAAAACTGATCCGCAAAGATTAAAATACATCTAATATTCATTATTGAGCACAAAAAAGAACTATATACGTTATAGAATAGATGTAAAAAAAGATTTTACAAAAAAAAATGAACGACAATGGCGAACAATGTGAACTAAACGACCGGTAGGGACTGGGCGAATGTGAATTAAACGACTCAGTGGGTGTGGGTGTCCGAGTTTCGACGATCGAGCGGCAAGTAGAAGTCAGAAACGATGATCACTCCTAACTTCGAGGCTCGAGCGGCAAGAAGAAACGAAGAACGGAATTGGGATGTGAGAACGAGAGGAGAGGGAGAGGAGAGAGACGTAGGTTGCGGGAGAGGAGACCGGAGGCAGAGAATGAGAGTTTGGCACTATTCGGTGATGAGGCGTGTTGAAGAAGATGAAGAAATTTCAAAATGGACTGTTGAACTTCCTTCACTTTAACCTAGGGCAACGACAAATGATAAAGTGACATGGGTGGTGTTAGGTGTGGCTAGTGTGCTGAAGAAGCCAAAAATAGGGTTTCTTACCATTCTTTAATATTTAAAATAATATATTACATTTTAATTATAAATCTTACATTTGCTTAATAATAAAATATATAAATATATATGTTTTATTAATTGTATTAGGGGTCCGTCGGGTTCGGTCGAGCAATGGTATTTTTTGAACCGCCCGACCGGCTGGTCGGTTTTGAAAATAGAAAACCGACTGCTGACCGAATTGACTATTAAACCAGCTGCCTGATGTCAGTACTGCTGGTTTCGGTCGTTCGGATCGGTTTTTTCTGATTTCTCTGCCCACCCCTAAGTCCTATCAAATGAAATATTATTAAGATTAAATGAAATTTCTTACCTACTTTCAAATTTGTTTGTGGTTCTAGAAGAAAGCTTTGGTTGGCTATTGTGCAGAGATTCTTTTGGACTCTTTGGGATGCTCGTAATTATCGACACTTCAAAGATATCTCTTACTTTTAACAGATTTTTTTGAATCCGTGCTTTCTCATGCTTTCAACTGGTGTAATTTTGAGTCTCCTCTAAATTCTTATAGTTTATCTTTTTTTCTCTCCTATTCATTCGTCATTAAAATGTTTTAGTTTCCAAAGAATGAAATTTCTTACATGTACTTTATGCAGATAGATAAATTGTGAGGGGTGAAATTTGTTTTAAACTATACACACAAAGTCGTTACATAATAAAATTGACAATTAGTTTTGAGATTTTTCTTAGTTGGGATTAAATTGTTACTATTTGGAAGTATAGGAACTACTATGTTATATGCCAAAGTTCAAGAAGTTATTACACATTCAAAAGTATAAGAACGAAATTATTATTTTTATGCAAGTTCAAGGAGCGAAAATGTGTGTCTGTGTTTTATTTTTATTTATTTATTTTTTTTTAAACTCAAAATGGAACAAATATTAGAATATAGAGACAAAAATAAAATTTAAACCTAATTTTTATATAGAAGAAATATAGCTATATAATTGAACATATTAAAAAATTATTTCTTATCTTTTTCGATATTTTATGAAATTGTTTTTTATTAAAAAAAAACCTTATTATAATTTAATTTTTTAAAAAAACAAATAATTGGTTAATTATATAAACTTTTGAAAAGAAAGCATTTTAGAAGGTGAGAGACAGGAGGAAGTCTATGCCCTAGGGTAAATCCTTGGGTGATCGTTAACTCTGAAGTCCTAATCATTATTAACCCTAATGCTGGCGACAACCATTATCCTTGGCAAATTTCCTAAGGGTTTTTGGTTGAAGTGATTCCTATTTGAAGCCACATTTTAGTTTGCTGGATATTCTATGTTCGATGAGTTGATTTTTGCATCCGTTTCACCTATTAATTTGAGTTTGTCTGATCATCCTTGACCATGATTCTTTTTTGTTATGTGTGAATTCGTAGTTCGCCATACGTTCGGACTTTTGGATTATGATTTTGCACTGGAGCAACTAAGTGTTAATCACTACCACTCTTGCAAAGGAGAAATGGTAGTCCCCATGATTTATCACAGCCATATAAGGATTTCAGTAGTGGAGTTGAAGGATCAAAATGCTTATACAAGGCAATTACAACTTATCAGATAGAAGTCATACCGGGAGCAGTAGTACAATAAAATAAGATTCCACTGAAATAAACAAATAATAAAAATATGTTTAATACATGAATATGTGGACAGATTCATACATAGTAGGAATGTTTGTTTGTCGGTTGGTGTCAGTTTTGATGGGAAAACTAACCAAACAGAAACCGATGATTTTTGGGTAATCTTCTGCTGACTGACAGGTAAGTTCAGTTGGTTTTTTCTTTTTATTTTTAAATAGAAATACGCTTTTGGAGAGGAGAGAAGGCAGAGGCGTCATATGGAGAGGGAAGTTGAAACTTGCATAGGCGAGAGAGGAGAAATGGAGACACGTCCACATGGGGGCTTTAGGTCTCAAATTGAAGATGAAAACTAGAGAGGGTCCAAACATCTTTTTTTAAAAAAAAAAAATCAATTTTAAATTTGAACTTTTTACCATTGGTCAATCGGTTTTCTGTAGCCTTGGTGGACTGACTAACCTATGTTCAGTTTCTCCAAAAACCAAAACCAAAACCGACTCTGACCCACTGACGTTGGTTTTGGTCGGTCGAGTTGGTTTTCAGTTCAAATGTGTTTATCCCTAATACTAATACTTGGTGGTTGATGAGGTGGATGGTTGATGGTACTTTGTTGTCTTTTAAAAAGGATCATAACAACATTTGTAGATCAGTAAACTTTCACTGGCCAAAGTTGTCTAACTACTTGGGGGAATATAATGCCTTATAATGTCCAAAAATAACCGTGAAAATCAAGTTTTAGCCTGATTTTTATGATATTTTTATCGCATTATTATTATTTTTTTGAAACATGATATTTTATCTTAATTACATTTTCCCCTTCTTTCATTAGATTGAATTTTGATGTATCATTTGTTTGTTTTTCTTTTCTGGGTGAAGGTTTGGCCATATGAGGAGACTGATGAATATGGTTTTGTTCAAAGTCTCTTCCAATTGATGCATTCACTTTTCTCTCTTGAAATGAATTCTCTTTCTTCTGGCCCAGGAGTTAAATTGCTTAAGGTTGGTGCTTTTTTTTCCAGGAAAATTAAACTTAACAGGTGAAATCTCTTTAAACTAAGTTCCTCAGTAACCAGCCTTTTAATAGTTTTTTATTTATTTATTTTTTTTTCAGAACAGGAGAAGTTCAGAACTTTACTCCATTGAGCTGAACTACAGTTTGATCTCTTATTTATATTTTCTAGTTACAAGGAAATCTCTAAGATTGCAGGTACTTCGTTTTCAGTGTTCTCATGCAAAAATGACTGACAAATTTAAATATGACCACCGGGATTTAATCTTTGGAATTTGACTTTCTGATGTTATTCGTTCAGATCTCTAGTGCTTCCTCTGGCCACAACTCTCCTGTTAGGTCTCAGCGGCCTTCTTTGGATTTGCTCGGGACACTCCTTAATTCTATGACTTCTACTCTCGAAAGAGCAGCTGAAGAAAGATCATTGCTATTAAATAAGGTGCTTCCATGCAAGAGCAAACATCTTGCTACATTGTATTTTCCCCTTCCTAGTTATATATGGGTCAAGCATCTTTATCATGGTTTGAAATTTTGCAGATTCAAGACATAAATGAGCTGCCGAGACAGGATGTAGAGGAAATTATTGTACTGTGTATTGGCAAATATTTTGCTTCATTATCCGATAACATCCAGAGAAGGTGCCTTTCTTCAGATCATTTTTCTTAGTCAGTGTTTTAAAGTGTTTCATTTTTTCTATTGTGACGAGACAAGGGATTTCTCCTTTGTCCTTTGATGGCTAAGTATTGTTCCTGTTTGAAAGGTGTCCTACATAAGTGTTTTAGTGGGCACATGACTCTGTTATCCATTCATGTTATATGAGAGTCAAATTGTAGTCAGCTTTCCTCTTTTTGTTTCACTCCTCTTGGAGTTTGTGTTTTTGAGTATTAGTCTCTTTCATCATTTCAATAAAAAGATTTGTCTCTTGTTAAAGAAAAAAGGCTTGCTGTTGTATCATTCCTAAAGGCTTCATCTTGTTTTGCAGGAGATATGTAGCCATGATTGAAATGTGCAAGGTTGTTGGAAATAAAAATCAGATGATTACATTATTACTTCCTCTTGCTGAATATGTCTTAAATATCATGCTTATCCATTTCCAAGATAGGTGAGTTATAAGATATATTTATCTTCCAGGATAATGTGATATTGCACTTACTATTGCTGACATGTTATAAAATATTAACATAGCCGGTTTATGGCATTTCTACTTCCTCTAGGAGGCCACTACTTACATGTGATGTATTATTTTAAAAAAGATACCTATTATCAAGACATGATTGTATCATTTTCAGTTGGAATTATGCATACTAGAGTAAACAAGAAGCAGATCTTGTCACATTGTCAGTAACTTTTTCTTTTCTTTCTTTTGGCTTTGCAGTACCATTATTCCTGATGGGAATGCGAATATTAAAGCAATTTCATATCATGCTGAGTCTGACTCAGCGCAGGAAATAACTTCATTATGTGGCAAATTGATTCCTATCTTAGAAAGGCTTGAGCTGCTAAGTGAGGTATGCTTCTATTTATGACTGACTCCTTTGCTAATTGCAATTAGTTGCCGTGCTTAAACAACACAAACCACCCATATTGTTACTGGACACTATAAATTGTATATCCTTCGGTCTAAATGTGAAGGTTTAATATTCAAGTGGTAGTGATCAATTTTTTTTTCCAATAGTCAGAGGTATGGGGCTTGGGTCCATGCATTATATTACACTTCCGCTAGTCTGAATAGTTTTTCACCAAGAGACTTGAACTCACGGGCTTGGAGAGAATTTCTTAATGCGTGGTTATTCTTATCTTCCTTTGGGTTAATTGCCCCTCAGTTTAACTTATCTCTTAAACTCAGAATATTTAGAGTTCAGATGCTCAACCTGATCCAATGTTCATAAATTATGTAAATGATATCATTTAAAAAATATCTGAATTCATAACATGCATGCACCTTTGGTCAAATTGACAATTATATGGTTGTTTTCATCAAATTGGACTAGTAATTAAAGACAACTGTGAATCAAGATTTTTTTGAGGTATTCTATTCAGATTTATGGTGGCCATCTACTTAAAATCTTAAATATCTTAAAACAATTTATTGACACCACACTCTATAGGGTTAGATTATTACTATGTTAAATCACCAATGAACCCAAAAGCTTATGCTCATGGGTTATGGTGGATTTAATTATATCAATATTTCAACATTTCCCTTCACTTGTGGGATTGACAGTTTGTAGAATGCCCACCAAGTAGAACTCAATATTAATTAATTAAATTAGAGAGGAAATAACATTACTAGGATCTAACACGAAATTTAGTGAAGGAAAATATTGATGGGTTATGGTAAATTTAGTCTTTTATCAATACCTTTTAACATTCTCCCACACTTGTGTGCTTGAAAATTTGGAGAAGATACAGTAAGTGGAAATCAATTTTTAATTGGAGAGGAAATGACATTATGTCATTACGAAGTTGGAACAATAGGACCTCCTACTCATATACCTTGTTAAACCATTAAGCCAAAAAGCTTAAATTGATGGATTATTATGGAAAATTTGATCTTGTATCAATACTTTTAACATATGATTGTTAAAAATGCACATAAGTTAGTTGTGACATATCCATAGTTACCAAGAAGATATAATTGCAAGTCGACCATCCTTCCAATTTATTTAATACTTAGCGACAGTTTGTGGTGGTTGAAATTCGTCCTATAGCTTTATAATTGTTTTCAGTTCTAACCCCTTTGCATGTCTGAAATGGAATATAATGTTTTCTTTTCCTTCTCTTTGTTGGTTGTGTTCCAGAATAAAGTAGGACATAATCTGAAGGTGTTTCGCAGATTAGTGACTTCACTGAAGGAGCTGGCCATTCAAAAGTTAGCTCTATGAGGGGCTGTATGATATGCTACCATCCTGTACCAAGCACTGGTTAATGTTCATGTTAATGATCTGATTCGTTCTAAAATATGAAATTATTCTGTTCCTTCCTGTATAAGCTTACTCTTTTTGTCAATATTTAAGTTTATAGGCATAATCATACAAATGACTTTAGTGCAAATGATTATTTTCCATCAGAACAATTATGTTTCATTCTCTTGGATCCCACAAATTATACATATTTTGATTTTATTATTTTCATCGGAGGGTTTAAATAACATATAGTAAATGACAACACCACATTGCTCCCAATATCGTGGCGAAGAGACCGCAGTCAAGTTTCATCTACTGCTTGCTTAATATGGAGGGATAGGATCTTTGTACGACTTCATCAGATTTAGATCTGAAGACAGGGTTCAGGTTGAACCACTCCAAAGGCAAATCCATGGGCATTGGTGCAACTTGAGGTCACCTTATGTCCACTGTTTACAGATTGAAGCTGAATCGACTTCAACAATATACCAGTGCAGGCAACAGACCTACTGCAATTGAGATTGATAGCCACATTGCTCAGTGATGTTCCAAAAAGGTTTTTTATGGATACGTTGGCTATATGAACACCTGTTTGCTGTCAAAATGTCAAATTTTCTCAGCACTATATGCTGAAAAATTAAAATGACTATGGCAAAGAAGTTCAGTTTCTCTTACCTTTTCCTTGCAAAGTCCTTCTACCTTACCAAAGTTTTGGTCTATAATTAAGGGGTTATTGACTGATTCAAAATGGAGATTCTCAAATGTGACCCTTTGAATTTTACCCCTACCAACCTTTTGGAAGTGTCAGTAGAAGCTTTACAGTTTATTTTTATTGAGGTATAAATTATTTAGAATTTCCATTAACCTGCCAAGTCTTTATCCGAGCTCCATTGGTAGTCCCTTTGAAGTAGATATTACTCACGCTAATATCCTCCACTTGTACAAATTGCCACTTCTACCCAAGCTTCCAATGCTATTATTCGACAACATATGAAATGAGATATTGGGTTATAATTTCTCCATGTTTTTTTTGCTCTAAAGGTGATTTTATAGAGTTTATCTGAATAGGGAGCCTACCTTATTCCATGACCAGGTCCACATTTAATATGTGAGATATTCACATGGGAGGTGTAATCTCCTATAGATACACAATCATCACCTGTTCTTTCACAATTGTATATTAATCGTCTCAACTAAAAGTGATGGTACTTGTTATTCTTAGTAAAATTGATGTTTAAGAAAATGATTCCCATAGGATTACCTGTTCCTATGGTCGTGTTCCTTATAATAACATTGTGTGAGGAATGAATGTGAATCCCATCAGTGTTTGGACTTCTTTCAGGAGCTGTGATTACCAAGTTCTTAATCTCGGTTCTTATGCACCCCATTAATAGTATATGTGCTTGTGGACTGTTAATAAAGTGAATGTTGCTCAGGTTGGTGTCGTTGCAAGAAATGATCTTCATTGCCTGCAGTAATGGTTCAAGATTCTCTCAGGTAAGTTCATATATTTGATTGAGGTTTGTATGAAGAAATCATCTTTCTAGTATTATAAAATTTCTTTGTGCAGGATTCTTACAGTAGGTGCTATTGAAGTGCAACCCTCCTGACAAAAGTAGAAGAAACATCAGATACTGGTTTAATTTGCATTTGAAAATGTCTGATCTGATTCACTCTTACCAAGTTTGGGTGATCCCTGCATGATTGGTTCCACCAGTCTGTACCTCGTCCATTGATCTTGCCGATGCCAGAGCCAGTGATACTGAGTTTGCTTATCCCTTCAAAAGCTAGCCACCGACTCTTGTTGATTCCGGCCCATTCATCTGGCGATCTTGGTGCCAGAATCACTCCATTTATCTGTGACAATTTGCATCTACCTGAAGACAGGTAGTATTATAGAAAAGATTTTAAAGGGAAAACCCCTGCTTTTTCTTTACCATGAAAGTGATGCTCTTTGCTCTGCAAGGACCACTCAAAAGAATTGGTTTTACCATAATTGTTTGCCTCTTCGTAATTACCACTGTAGAACTTTCAGTTTTAGAATTACATGCTGCCTTCCATGCTTTTAAAATTGCCTGTCAAAACATGTGTTATATTTCAGGTTGGTTAGGGAAATATTAGGAATATTATTAGGATCTTAGGACACATTTTTCCTTGGCTAACGATTTTATTAGAAGGGTGAAGGGAATCAGGGCAGGCAGAATTTAATGGTAGTTTTACACCACAATACTGGTGTAAGAACTAATCACTTCACCCTTCACCCTCCCAGCTCTTTCAGTTGAAGGGACTGTTATTAACAAATCCCATACAAAACTACAAATCCAGAGGTCTAAGATTTTACTTGAGAACTATCTGTGTTGCTTCCTCCCACAGCTCCATATCTCATGACATTAAAGATGGCCTCTTCTGGAAATTCTTTCGTGAACATTATTGTGTAAACCAACCCAAAAATCGTCAGGGGAATGGCAAAGACACCCTGCAATGAAAAATCAGTAACATTGTTGTGGATACTCTTTTTCATGTCAAAGAGATTGAAAATTTTGCAGGGTGATACGATGGTGGTTGGTGGAGAAAAAAATTAGAGGAACCTCGAGTTAGATGTTAGGTTTTCTGAAAGGGTGATGAAGATCTAAATCTTATTTGTTTCTCTACTTTTGTTTGGAATTGCAGTTACAGAGAGAAGAAAACGTGAAATTAATCAGTTCTTGAAGCCTCTTCCATGCTGTTTGAGCTTGATAATAAAAAGACTATTTGTGAAGGATAGTAACAGTAAAAGTTACTTTGTGTTTAAGGTTACTTGCATTGAATAGGGCAGAAAAAATCTTTCAACTTCTAACATCATATCAGTATGTAAAATGCTGATGGAAACATTGAGGTTTTAATTTTACGGAAATTTTGATGTTGATGGATATTTCTACAAAATTTATAAAAAACAAAAAATTTAAAGAATAAATTTAAATTAGTAAATAAATATTTAATGACTTTTAAATAAGTTAACATGTCTATTGTTTGTTTGTATTAGTGACATTTTGTTTATTTTTTGTTTCGTGAAATTTTCAATGATGTGTTGCAAATGTCATTCACTTTTTAATGATGATATCGAACTCATAAAAACGAAGAAATATTGATGAAAATATAGACATGTTAGACGGAAATTTAATAATATGCATATAATTAACATGAGCATCTATTTGTAAAATTTGATTTTGATTGTAAGAAATGGTGTTTGTTAAGGACACTCTTAAATTTTAACTTTGACACTACAAATTTGGGGGAAAAGGAAATAGAAAAAGCCTTTTATGCATTTTCAAGAGTTTTTTTATAAAGAAAATTAGTGATATTATAAAATTTATTGACAAAAATAGGGTTGGATTAAAATGACAAAAATAGGATTGTAAAATCGTGGACGGGTCCATGAGTGTCGGCTATCATGTACCTAGTCCATGATTTAAGGTTAAATCGTGGATGGGGTCCACGATTTTCTAACCACATGTCAAGTAAAGATTTAAGATTAAATCATGAATGAGGTTTGATCATTTTGGAATGGATATTAATGTTTGACCATTTAAAAGAATAAAAAGAAATAAATCCAAGGGATATTAATGTTTGACCATTAAAGATTAGGAATTTTTTTGTTATAAAATTTGAAAATATTGATTTCCATATTATATTACTGATGACATTATATATGCCAATTAAATTTAAAATCTATTTATGAGATTTTTTTTTTTTTTTTTTTGTCAATATCTATTTGTGCATTGTTTTAGAAAATTCATGAATTATGAATTAAAAACAAATATTACATTTGACTCGAATTTAATTTTAAGATTTTTTTAAAAATAATATTATTTTAATATTTATTGATAAAAATATAGTTAGTTTTAATATTTATGGATTTTAAAACCATAAATATTTTCTTTTTCAAAAAATAAATTAGTTTTAAGTAGTTTTTTTCATTAACATGAAGTAGTTTTTTTCTTTCTTTTTTTAAGTGAGAACCTGAATATAATGTTACATTAACAAATTCGTTAGATAAAGTAAATTTTAATTTATCAACAAAAATTGAATATTTTGTATATTCCAAAATTCCACCTCAATATTTTTCATTAAAAAAAGATATATATATATATATATATATATCCTTTCGCTAAAATTTCATTTAATGCAGAAATTAATATAATGACGACATGTAATTAATTCAAAATTTTCTCAAATTTTTTTATATGGTAACTAATCAATATGGAAAATTGTGAAAACAATTAAAAAAATAAAAATATGGAAATCGTGGACCTCAGTTTGGTCTCAAATTTTTTTATATGAAAAATTATTAATATGGAAAATTGTGAAAAAAATTTTAAAAAATGAAAATCATGGACCCTGTCCACGAGTTTGGTCTTGAGGCGACAATAATAATTGTGTACTGGTACACGATTTTACTATCATATTTTTGTCAATACTTTCCTTTCCACCTTAGTTTTGTAATTATTTTTCTATATACAATATTTTTGTCATTATTTTAAAAAATTACATTGAACTTAATCCATTTTCAAAAACATGCAAAATATAAACCAATCGATTTATTTGTTTGATATTGATGAAAAAAATGTTAACGTCGAGTATAAAAGTATAATTTATAACCTTCCATTCTTCAATTATAAGAATTTAAATTTTCATTTAAAAAAAAAAAAACAAAACAAAAGGAATTTACAATTTCGTAGGGAAGAAACATTTTTAAAAATTTAGTATGACAAACAAGGGCAAGATTAAATCTAACTTTTGAACTGGTAATAATATATATGTTGAGCGTTTACTCTTTCAACTTTTAATTATGTGGTTAATATGGCATTCAATTTTATAAATATATAACGTTCAATTTTTTTTATTTTGGGTCTAATAAGTCTCTAACATATTAATTTCTTTTCTTAAAAAATCAATTGAGCTAATAGGTATAACATTGAATTTATGTTTAATACACTCCTTAATTATTCAATCTTTTGTCTATTATCTTCATGAATTTTAAAAAATATTAGATAGGTCAAGGATATATGACATATTTGGGAATGTTAGGCCTACTGGGTGGAGTTAATAAGCCTAAAGTTACTATGTTAGAGCTAGTAAATTTATGTTTGAGGTGTAGAATTGTAAGATAAAGTTTTTCGATGAACGTGATAGTAGAGAAAGAAGAAAATGTGCTCGATAAATGTGAAAAATATTGATAGAGGGGAAGATGAAATTTCTAGATAAATTTCAAAAGTAAAAATGATGGGAAGATAGAGTTACTTGATAAATGTGCAAACTTCAATAGTGTGTACGGTTAAAATTGAGCTGTTTACACCAACATAAAATTGAAGCTGAGTTGTTTATATCAACTTAAGAATTTTTTTTCTTTTTTCTTTTTAGAGAACAAGAACGTCATAGCATTAATTCAAAACTTCTATATCGGCCCCAACACACGGGAAGGCCAACTTGGATAATGGCCAATCCAACAAAAAGACTTGCGATAGGATAAAGCAAACTTGGCCAAACAATGGGCCACCCTATTACAACATCTTGGAGTATAATTTAACCACGCCACATTATAGTACTTTGATAAATGAAAAACCTCAGTATAGATAACCCCATAAAGGGAGAGAGAGAAGGTTAAAGAGTGGAGATTTTTTCACCACTCCTTCCGCATATGATTCCACACAAAATTACCATGCCTGAGCTCCACACCAAATTGAAGACCCATGAGCATAGCTATTATTTCACCGACTTCAGCATAAAGAGAACCCTACTAGTACACACTCGAGCTGCCAAAACCTTACTATTCACATCTCTCATTATCACCCCCGTCCAACTCCCTCTTTTGACGGATGACAAGCGGTGTTGTTGGAACCGACCACCCTCTGACGGTGAAGCTCGATAGCAGCGAAAAGTCAAGAACCGACGGTCATCAGAAATGTAGAATCTGCAAACAAAAACTCGTTAGGGGTTGAATCATGGATCTCACTCTCTTTAAGACGTTCTGTGGCTTTGCCTAGGTGTGTAAGTAGGTCAACAGTATTGTCACGTCGTCCCCAGGAAAAAACAGTCCCAAAAAAGTTCTTGATCGGAAATGCACCATCACCGATCAAAAAACTCACATCATTCAGACTGATCTGCTCGAAAAAAATGATCAAAAGAATATAAAACTAGAAAAAGAGGGTTGAGAAAGACGAGTAGAGAGTATTCTAAATGAATGAGATGGTTTGAGAGGCTGAAGACTTGCGCCTTTTATAGGTGTAGAAAACCAATAGTAAAAGGCGCAAACAACGCTCGGCCATAGAACGTGCAGAGCCGCAAATTACGTGGAGCCACTGAACGTGCGCGCTGAAGACTTCATTGCGACACGTGGAGTGTTGAAAAAATAATAATAAAATAAAAATAAAAATAATCATTAATAATATTTTTTCAAAAAATAATCACACACACATGCGCACCTCACCTTATCACATCATATCTGACCAGACGGATAGTGACGACGACACTCGCGTGTGGGATGTTCACCCTACCTGAAGGATTCCAATGAAGGGTCCTTGAGCAAAAGCAATGGATCATCCCAAACCTTATTTTTACATAATTCAATTTCACAGAGAAACATTCACAATTATGCATTTAATTTCAAAAAAATACATGTAAAATATAAAAATGCAGAAAAATTAATCTAGGTTTCAGAAACCCTTACCTTTGAAGACGTTCTTCAATTCTCTGTAAAAAAAAATAGTACAAATTGTAAGGCCAATTGGGCACCACCACAAGAATGACCTGGTATTCTCTGGTGAGAATATAGGAGGTTTGGACTCTGGTGATTTTAGATTGAGAGGGAAGAGGAAAGATTGAAAGGAAGGAGGAAGGAAAATTTCTTCTCTGGGGTTGGTTAGTGAGGGATTTTTGATCATAGCCCTCTTCTGGTTTCTATAGGGGAGAGGGAGAATAGGCCGCCTCCTACGTTTCGTTATTTTTCTCATTAGGCGGAGGCAGAGGGTTTTAATGTGGAGAAGGTCAGAAGATGTGTCTCCAATGGTTAGCTTTATGCGAAATTTGAAGGCAGTGAAGCGGGTTTTTCGAGCTTCGTTTGGTAGACGTATCTCTGTGTTAGCTGATGAGGTGCGGTCGGCTAGGCAAGTTATGGAGGTAGTTCAGGTTAAGGTAGAAAGGGATCCTGCTTTAGAGTCGGTGTATGCAGAGGTGGCTCGGTCCACTGAGGTGTTTTGGTTAGTGGCGAGATTGGAGGAGGCGTCGCTCCAGCAGAAGGCCAGGGTGAGGTGGCTGGAGTTAGGTGTTTTGAACACAGTTTTTTTTCATTGTTGTGTTCGTTCTCATCGCAGTTGCAGTGGTTTATTTACGGTCGTGGATTCTGGGGGGGACTTGTCAGACGGTGCATGACAGGATGGTAGGGGTGGTAGTAAAATTCTTTCGGGGTTGTTTAAGGGCTCAACCTGTGGGGTATAGGGATCTTACTGCCCTAATTGGGGATATTGTGCAATTCAGCTGGTCCGAGGAGGTGATGGAGGCGCTTGGTTGACCAGTGAGTCGGGAGGAGATTTAGAAGTCTTTATTCTAGATGAAGTCTGGGAAGGCTCTTGGGCCTGATGGGTTTTCGGTGAATTTTTACAGAGCAGATTGAAGTGTGGTTGTGGATGATTTCTGTGATGCTGTGCTGAATTTTTTTTAGACATGTTACCTGCCTAGTGGAGTTGATTCTACTACTATTACTCTTATTTCAAAGAGGTGGGGAGTTGAACGTATGGAGGAGTTTCGTCCTATTTCCTTTTACAATGTTGTGTATAAGTGTATCTCAAGGATCTTAGCGGAGAGATTGTGGTTGTAGTTGCCTGCTTTAATCAGTGGTAATCAGTCTGTGTTTGTTCCGAGTAGGTCGATTTTCGATAATATTTTATTGTGTCAAGAGCTTGTGGGGAGCTATAAGGAGGGTAGAGGGAAGTCACGTTGTGTGTTGAAGGTAGACCTTTAGAAGGCGTACGATTCGGTAAAATGAGATTTTCTATTTGGTGTGTTGTTGACCATAGGTACGTCCCTTCAGTGTGTTAGTTGGGTGAGGCCTTATGTTACTTTGCCTAAGTTCTCTGTGATGATTAATGGTTCCCTTGAAGGGTTTTTTCCTGGTAGGAAGGGGTTGAGGTAGAGGGATCCGTTGTCTCCTTTTTTGTTTGTGATGGTGATGGAGGTCTTGTCTAGGTTGTTGAATAAACCTCCTGTGTGGTTTAGGTTCCATGATCAGTGTGAGTGTCTGGGCCTGGATCATTTGGTTTTTGCAGACAATTTGATGATTTTTTGTGCAGTTGAGAGAGATTCTTTGGAGTTTGTGAGGCAGGTCCTAGCAGATTTTGCAGGGTTGTCTGGGTTAGTTGCAAATGTTAGAAAGAGTTCCATGTTTGTTGCGGGTGTGGAGTCTAGGGAGGCGAAGGAACTAGCTGCATCTATGGGTTTCTCTCTTAGTTTGCTGCCTGTTAGGTATCTGGGTTTACCTTTATTAGCGGGTTGGTTGAAGGCTGTGGATTGTGCGCCTTTGATACAGAGTATTACAGCTCGTATTAGAAGCTGGACATCGCAGTCCCTCTTCTTTGCTAGGAGATTGCAGCTTGTTAGGTCTATTTTACAGTTCTTTCAGGTGTTTTGGTGTAGCATCTTTGTGTTGCCTGCGTGTGTGACTCGTGAGGTTGATCGTCTGTTACGTAGTTATTTATGGAAGGGTAGTGCGTGAGTCGGGATGGTGCACAGGTGGCATGGGATGAGGTGTGCTTACCGTTGGGAGGGGGTTGGGTGTGAAGCGTGTGGCCTCTTAGAACCAGGCTGCTATTATGAAGCTGCTCTGGCTTCTCTTAATTAAATCGGGGTCATTATGGGTGGCGTGGGTGGAGGCGTATGTTTTGTGAGGGCAGTCGTTGTGGGCTGTTCGGAGTGAAGTTGGGAGGTCTTGGTGCTTGAGGGCTATCTTGCAAGGTAGAGATAGATTCAAGCATCTAGTTCGTTTGATGATTGGCGATGGACGGTCTTGTTTTGTTTAGTGGGATCCTTGGCTGTCGGGGGGCATGATTTTGGATTCATATGGGTCTACAGTAGTTTATGATGCAGGGAGTAGTTTGGAGGCGCGATTGTCGGAGTTCATGGATGGTGAGGGAGGCTGGAGGTGGCCTACAATGTCTTGGGAGCTGCTTGAGATCTGGGGTCTTATTTAGGCAGTGGGGCCTAGGGTGGGGGGGGGGAGGATTATTGGGTTTGGGTGCCGGATACTAGTGGTCGATTTTCTATCGCTAATGCGTGGGAAAGTTTGCGTCTTCTTCGTCCTAGGGTGTATTGGGCTGGTATTTTGTGGGCAGGGGGTGGTATTCCGCGTCACTCCTTCTGTGTGTGGTTAGCTGTGAGGGACAGGTTGGGTACACGGGATTGGTTGAGGAGTTGGGGTGTGTTGTCAGGGGGGTGTCTTCTGTGTAGGGAGGTGTAGAGTCGCGAGATCATTTATTTTTTTAGTGTGGGTTTGGAAGAGAGGTGTGGTCTTGTGTGTTGCGTCAGTTGGGTTCGTCGCATCAGGTAGCGGGTTGGGATGTAGAGTTGAGTTGGTTGTGCCGAGTGGAGTTGGATAAGGGGGTGCATAGTAAGTTGTTCCGTGTTTTTTGGTGTACTTCCATATACTACATCTGGCAGGAGCGTAATCGATAGTTGCATGGAGGTCGACTGAGGTCGGTGTCTGCTCTGGTTCACCTTATGGTCTCTACGATTCGTGCTCGTGCATCTTCCTGACGGGTTGACCTTCTTGGTCTTATCTAGTGTGTTTATTGATGTTTTTTCTTTTTGAACTTTCCGTTGTTCTTTGTTTTGCTGTTGTCCCTAGTTTGTGGGGTTTTAGGTTCTTTTCTCTGGCTTTCTCCCTGGTGGTTTGCAAGTTGCATTTATGTGTTGGTTTTGTTGTCCTGTTTTTGCCTGTGCTTTGTTGCTTTGATGCTTGATCCCGGGCTGTGGGATCCCCTTGTTGTTGTATAATAATATCACCTATTCTATAAAAAAAAAAACTTCTATGGGATCTTTTAATCACATAACTATTCTGGGTATTTTGTTATAAGAAGAAGAAGACATAAGGAGCATGATCCACTCCTGAACATTTTGAGAGAAAAATAGGGAAGGAGTTACGACTTCCTCTCTAAAATTTTAATTATTAAAATTAAAATAAAATAATAAAATAAATTTTAATTTTAATAACAAACTTTATCATATTATATATATTATGTTATATCGAATATAATATATAACTTATAGTTTAATATTGTATCCAATATAATATAACCTATAGTTTAATTTCTCTCATTAATGACTTTTATTATAAATCACACTTATATTATATTCAATTATAATTAATATTTAAATCATATTCAAACATTTATTTTCTCTCATAAATACTTAATATTATAATGTATAAAATACATTATAGTAATTATATCATATATAATTAAAATTAATTTATTATATCATATATAATTAATTTCTTCAATTAATTTGAATAATTCAAATTAATCCAGAAACTGATTCTCATTAAATCCCATTGAGCTACTGAGGGGACCTCATGGACCTGTAGCTTGAAGCTCCAACAGTACGTAAATAATTAATTAAACTCTAAAATTAAATTATTCACCATCCGTTAACTGTCGGATACTTCATTAAACACCGATAGTTGCACTCTTCGCACTACAGATATATTTTTGTGTCCATTGAATATAATCAATCAACAGTACGATGATCCTTCACAAATTTCTCGTAAATACATTTATGCCAAAATTACCATTTTGCCCCTATAGTTACATCTAACTCCTTAAGTGCCACTGATCCTTCTGATAAATAATAAATCATAGTCCAACTATGACTTAACCCCTCTTGGGCCAGGAGAGGGTGTAGCGTCACATTGTTCAAGCCCCAAAATCAACCCTTAAATGAACAATTTATCTACTTGCCCTGGCATTGGGGAAGGAATGGATTTCTTCTTGTGTAGTTGTGTTCCCAACTCCCCAATCAGACGAATCCCCAAAATGGTAGCCTTGTTGAGTCAACGATCTGGCCACTCTCACCCATACAAATCAAAGAACCGCTTTCATAGGCAGAAGTTCACAACTCACTCAAGATTCAGGTCATGTTACCTATAGTCATCTTGGTGAAATGAAAGTCTCTATTATGAACGGCGTTATATAATGAGACTAAACATTTCATGGTATGTTCATATACAAACTCCTTCTATAAAATATTCTCGCTCATACGTCTCTACATGAATGATCAGGATTAGATCATTTGTAGCACTTTACAACAATTGTAACATCTACAAAGTGGGTCATGCTCGTAGTGTCACTAGGATAAGGTACCCAGCCTTATCCATCTACTACAGACCATTTAGGTTATCACTTAAACATGATCCACCTGTATGTCTCTATATACATGTTTAAGCTACAAAGATAACCTTGGTTGTTAGTTTATTGGTTTGTGGCTAATTCAACTAATTTTGAAATAAAACATCACATATTTTATTACATAAATAAAATGTTTTTACATTACAATTACAAACTATAGAACCCTAAGAGATTTATGGCATCAACCCCAACAATCTCCCACTTGACCTAAAGCTAGTGGGGCGTACAATGTAAAAGTCATACTAAAAACAAAGTACACAAATAATAAATTAGGGCATAACACGCCCAGTACAAATCTTCCACTTGCCCTAGTCTAAACATGGCCTGTTTCAAAGACTCATACTCTATAGGTGACCCTCAAACATTTTAGTCGTGAGGGCCTTTGTAAATGGATCAACAACGTTATGCTCTGAAGCTATCTGCGTGACGATCACATCTTCTCGATGCACAATGTCCTGGATGAGATGATACTTTCGCTCTATATGCTTCCCACGCTTGTGTCTCCAAGACTCTTGGGATTAGCCACAACATCACTATTATCACAATAAAGTGTGATGGGCTTTGACATATTTAGAACAACTTTCAGATCAGTCAGAAACTTCCTGAGCCAAAAAATTTCCTTAGCAACTTCACAAGCTACTACGTACTCAGCCTCGATAGTGGAGTTAGTAATGCACCCTTGTTTGGTGCTCCTCCAGACTACTGCTCCTCCATTAAGAGTGAACACTGATCCTGACGTGGATTTTCTAGAATCCTTATCAGTCTGACAATCAGAGTTCGTGTATCCTGTAAGGATCAGATCTTTAGAACCATACATGAGCATGAGTCCCCCATTCTCCGTAGATACTTGAGGATATTCTTAACGCGGTCGATTGATCATATTCTGGATTAAACTGACATCTACTTGAAAAAACTCTAAAACTAGAGAACCAGTGAGCGGAAGTAGATCATTCCAAACTCCATTGTAAAAGAACATAAACATTTACAATCAAACAGGAACAATTATGCATCAAACACTAAATTACAGCATGCTTCTTAATCAAAATACGAAGGATCAAGTTTAATACCTTTGAAGAACCCTTTCTTCACGTATTTCCCTCGATTAGTCACCAATGCGTCTAATATCACGAATGCAGTGAGCCTTTGAAAGATCCTCGATCACCAGCAAGTACAACTCGATCCTCGACCCTTGAAAAGAACTAGACACTACCACTCGATTACCTTGGTATTCTTGGTGTGAGAATCTAGGAGTTGTGGGCTCTCTATGAATTTGGATAGAGGAATGGAGGAAGTAGACGATCGAGTATGCGATAGAAGGAAGAAGTCTATTGTATAGACTTGATACTCGATCGTGTAGAAACGAGTTCTATCATATAGAAAACTCGACGCGATCGTTTAGTCTCTCAACAAGCAATCTGATTACTTGATGCATGTAGCGTGGAATGAAAATGAAAAACTATTTTTCTTCTTTATCTACAATTGCCATAAACCGTCTAAAACCACCCACTAAGGTTTGTTATCGGAGAAAAAGAAAACTAATTATCTCATAATTAATATATTATAAATAAATATAATAATTAACTTATCATATTATATTTATAACCTATAGTTTTAATATTGCATCGTATGCAACATATGAACCATAGTTCTTTTTCTTTTTTTATGGCATTTAATATAAATCATATTTATATTAATTTCTCCAATCAAATAATGTATCAAATACATCTAATCAATCATATCATATATAATTGAACTAATTTGATTATATCATATATAATCAAATTTCCTCTTGTTAATTTGAACATTTCAAACTAACCCAAAAACTAGTTCTCAACTTGAATCCATTGAGCTACCAAGGGGACCTTATCGACCTGTAGTTTGAAGTTCCAATGGTACGTGAATAACTGACTAAACTCTTTAATGAAAATATCCACCATCCGTTAACTGTCGAGCATTCCACTAAAGACCGACAACTGCACTCTTCGCACTACATATATATTTCTGTGTCCATTGGATATAACTAATCAACAGTACGATGACTCTTCACAAATCGCTCGTAAGTACAACTAGGCCAATTTTCCATTTTGCCCTTGTAGTTACATCTAACTTCTTAAGTACTACTGATCCCTCTAATGAACAATACATCATAGTCCCACTATGACTAGATCCTTGTCGAGCCAAGAGAAGATGTAGCGTCACATTATTTAAGCCTCATCAGCCATTAAGGGAGCAATTTATCTACTTACCCATGCTTCGGGGAAGAAGTGAATTCCGTCTTGTGTAGCTGAGTTCCCAACTCCCCAATTAGAGGAATCCCCAAAGTGGTAATTTGAGTTGACGATTTGGCTACTCATACCCATGCAAATCAAAGACCGCCCTCATAGATAGGAGTTCACAACTCACTCAAGATTAACATCATTTTACCTATGGTCATCCTAGTGAAATGAAAGTCTCAATTATGAACGGTGTTATATAACGATACTTAAAAATTTCGTGGTTCGGTCTTATACAAACTCTTTTATATAGAGTATCCCGCTCGCATGTCTAATACACGAATGATCAGGATCATATCATTTGTAGCACTTTACAACATTTGTAACACCTACAAAGTGGGCTACACTTGTAGTGTCACAGGATAAGGTATCCTTCTTTTATTCATATACTACAGACCATTTAGGTTATCACTTAAAGCACGATCCACTTGTATGCCTCTATATATATGCTTAAGTTACAACGATGACCATGGATCTTAGTTTATTGGTTTGTGGTTAATGCAACTAAAATATCTCATATTTCATAGACTGAAGTGAATAAAATATCTCATATTATAAATCACAAAAACATTTGTTCATACAGACGTTTACAAACTATAGGACCCTATGAGATTTAGGGCATCAACCCCAACACTACTGACTATCCCAACCACATAGCAGATGTCAGATCTAGTATGTAGTATCACATACATCAGGCTGCCAATAGCCGATGCCTAAGGGATCTATCTCATTTTCTCAACCTCTTAAGGTGTCTTAGGACATTGTTCCTTAGACGAGATTACTCCATGTCCGAAAGGTTGCAAACCTCTCTTGGAGTTCTGCATCAAATACTTAACAAGCATTTTGTCAATGTACGATACTTGAGACAGAGCTAGCATTTTGTTCTTTCAATTTCTAATGATCTGAATTCCCAGAACAAATTGAGCCTCTCCAAAATCTTTCATTTGGAATTTGGTCGCTAGTTAGTTCTTAACTTCAGTCAGTAGACCTACATCATTCCCAATGAGTAGGATATCGTTTACATATAACACTATGAAAGATACTAAACTGTTGATGATCCTCTTGTATACACAAGGTTTATTAACATTCTAATTAAAGCCATCAGATTTAATCGCAGTATCAAATCTTATACTCCAAGCTCGAGAAGCTTGCTTCAGTCCATAAATGGACCGATTAAGCTTTCAAACCTTTTGCTCTTGACCTTGGGTTATGAACCCCTTGGGCCGCTCCATATAAATAGTTTCCTTAAGATTACCATTCAGAAAGGCAGTGTTGACGTCCATTTGCCAAATATCATAGTCATAATATGAGGTAATGGACAAGAGGATCTTGATAGACTTAAGCATGACAACAAGTGAAAAAGTCTCCTCATAGTCGACTCTCTCAATTTGGGTATAACCCTTTGCCACTAGTCTAGTCTTGAAGGTTTGCACATTCTCATCAGTATCCCGTTTCCTTTTGTAGATCCATTTGCAACCTATAGGTTAACCCATCGGGTAGATCTATAAGATCCCAAACTGAATTGAAGTACATTGACTCTATTTCGAGATCCATAGCTTTGATCCACTCATCTTTGTCAATATCCTCCATTTCCTTCTTGTAAGATAATGGATCCTCAACATCTCCGTCAGCTACCATGGCTAGGATTTCCATTAAACTCATATAACGGATAGGTGGGTTCGCAACCCTCCCACTGTGTCGAGTTTCCCTCACCAATTGAGGTGTATTTGAGCTACTAGATGATCCAACTTCAACAACTCTTGTTGAGATGTTGAGTTTTTTAACAACTCTTGTTGAAGGTTCAGTAGTTTCTTTGGAAAGTTCATTCAACACAACTTTAGTGCGAGACTTGTGCTTCTTTATGTGGTCTTCTTCCAGAAAAGTAATGTTTGTCGATACAAACAATTTTTTTTTCTTTAGGATCAAAGAAGAAACCACGTCGTTTTTCTTTGGGGTAGCCTACAAATAGACATAGTTTTGAATGGGGTTCCAATTTCTTAGTATTTGCCTCAAGCACATCTGCTGGTCAACCCCTAATTATGAAATGGCGTAAACTAGATTTATGACCATTCAATAACTTCAAAGGTGTTCTAGTAACACTTTTGGATGGAACGCAGTTCAAAATATACGTTGTAGTCTCTACTACATAACCCCAAAACTAAGGATGGCAAATTCACCCAACCGGGGTGGGGAATCCTCGGTTTGACCGGGTATGGGGGTTAAACCGGAGATTTGGGACAGGGACGAGGAGGGAGGTGTGGAGTCACAGGGCCTTAGTTACTAACGGTCTTAGCACATAAAGGTTGTTTTCCAGTTTTGCAGACACATATCAACACTATTTTTGGAAATAAACACTTTATTTACATTGAAGTTGATACAATAAGACTGTTCAAACAAACAATTTACAGAAATTAGGTTCCTTTTTTATGCCAGGAACTACATACACATTTTCTAGTAAAATGAATTTATTTTGTAAAGTCAACTGGAGATCTCCCACTGCCACAACCAAGATGACATGCCTAGATCCAACCCGTATAGTCATATCACCAGCATCTAGTTGTTGCCAGGATCTAATTCCCTGAAATGAAGAACAAACGTGGTTAGTGGTGTCATAATCTATAATTCTGGCAGAATCATCATTCTCCACTAAACATGTTTCCAAAACAATCAAATCACATTTACCTTGCTTGGGCTTCTTCTTTTCTGCCAAGTACTTGGGATAGTTCCTTTTCCAATGTCCCTATTAGTTGTAATGAAACAAATTCCCTTTACAACCTTGGCTTTCTTACACTTTTGAGAAATAGCTGGTGGGTTAGCTTTCTCCTTTCCACCTTTCTTTTTTTTTTTTTTTTTTTACCCTTTGGTGTTGGAGGAAGAAGATACAGACTTTGTCCCAGAAGTCGAACCTCTATGGAACTTTTTAAAGGATTAAATAGCATATGTCTCACCCTTCTGTTCCTTGTTTTTCATTAAGGACTGGAAGGTCTGTAGCTCATTAAGGAGGGTTGTTAGGTTGTAGCCAATTCTGTTCAAAACAGCATTGCTACGAAAGTGAAGGAAACTTTCAGGTAAAGATTCCAAAATGAAGCTAACCTAGTTGGCTTCATTGATGACGGACCCATTCATCTCCGCCACGTTGAAGTGGACCATTAAAGATGTGTTTGAGATCGTTATGCCTGAGCTATGCGGACGATTGTCTGAACACTCCCCTCAAGGACTCCATGATCTTACGGGCTGTGAGCATGGGCTCATGCTTCTTGGCCAAGACTTTGGAAAAACTCACCAATATATACGCTTGGGCCTTTTTGTTTGCCCGTGTCCAACGCTCGTATGCTTCTCGAACATTTCAAGTAGGATTTGGAGCTAGAATGGGAAGATAGTCCTCCATCAGGACAAAACGAAGGTCATCGATTATAAGTATTGTGTTGATGGTGTTTTTCCATGAAGTGTAGTTTTCGCCCGTTAATTTGTCAAGACGAGAAGATTTAAGGTAGCAGAAGTCATAATAAAATAAAAATGTTGAAACCATACAAATTATTCATTATTAGTTTATTTGCATTAAACCAACAAGACAACCAATCATTTTTAGCAATGATATTTCAGTGAGTCAGAACAAAAGTTACTGTAGGGTGATCAAGTGCCCCTTCACTGAAATGAGATATTCTCAACTAACAGACAGAACAACACCTTGTTACTATAACTATTAGTTACCATTGTTCGGTTCAGAATTTGTTAAACTCGCTTAACAATTCTTCTAAGTGTAACCCCTCATTTTAGATCCTAAATTTTCGCCCCAATAAGCCAACCGTAGGGAAAAATCGACTGGAACATGAAGCTAAAGCAACCCTATCCATTGCTTGAGTTTGAATAAAACGTCATGCAAAAATGTCATCCTTTAAGGGGACACCCACGGTGCCACAAGGCCATGCATGAAATTTTACTTCAAACTAATAAGAGAGACCGAGGGATATGTTGTCACATGTCTCGCTCCCACTTACTATGAACACTCTCTCCATCCACCTTGATATTGATCTATACAAATGCTACCTAAAGGGGGACATCTATGATGCCTCAAGGCCTTGTATAAATCTCACGCTGTGAATTTTAAGGAGAAACGTGAAGAGGATGAAATAAAGTATCATATACCCCATTTTTCTCTCACTGAGCGTTTTACCTAGGGTTAATTACTTAGGAAAATTCGGCTACTGATTTTATCTAAGTGATTGTTTAATTTGCCCAAAAACAACACTTGTTTAATTTTCCCAAAAACAACACTTACCTTTGGATAGTTAAACAATTTTGATTAAGGTTCATTAAACTCTTTAACAAACTTTAATCAAACTTGTATGCTTGTAATAAATTTATTTAATTCACCTTTCCAGGTAAGTTCCCAAGTAGGGATGTTGCGTTTTCGTCAACTTAAATACCTCAGCCTAGACAGAACTCGCCTTAGGCAAATGGTCCCTTATAGATACATTTGTTACAATATTTAATCTTTTAATTAAGATCAATTTAATCCTATTAAACCTATTAAAAGACCAAACTTAAATTTCTAATCTCATTAGAAACGTGACCTTAAGTCTATCTCAATCATGTTTTAAAAAATTAAGGTTTACATGCAATATGAATTATTGATTTTAATTCTAATTTCATTTAGTTATAACAATTATAAAGAAATGAAACAATTAAAACCATATATTGCATGTTTTGACATTCTTTAGTAAATTATAACATTTATAAATTAACCTAAAGTAGTGTCATGCTTCATGCAATTTTATTTCATTACGAACACATATAACATTTATATAATAAAGTAATAAAACATACAATAGCATACAACCATACATACATTAAACCATATATTATAACAACTATAATATAAATTATGCATAAATATGCTATTAATCCATGCATGCATATATTATAACATTTATACTATATGATTCATGGGCATGCTATATTAATTAAATCATGCATAAACATATATTATAACACTTATAATATAAATGATGCATGAAAATAAATGTATAACCTATGGTGGGTTTTGATTCTATATGACATACAATATGACATATATATATATATATTAGAATAAAACATACATCACATGTATATTAAAAAAGAAATTGATGGACCGGGATTGGACATCTAATTTGCAATTTAAAAGCTAACTATTACAAAAAAAAAAAAAAAATCCGGTTTGAAATAGGTGAACTGGGCTTTAAACCGTTCGAACCGCACAGAATCGGTCCAGATGAGCCCAAAACACTCGAATCGGAAAACCCACGAACTGAATCGGACCGACAGACCATGAATCACACGTGAACCGGAATTGAACCGTGTGAAACTTCCCTCTCGAAGCGTCCAACGTTGTGCCCAGCGTTGCGATGCTACGAAAATTTCCTTCTGTCTACCGCATCGTAGCATCGCGACGCTAGGGCACAACGTTACAATGCTACAACACAGTCGCCCACTGTACTGCTTCAATCTTCTTCGAAAACCACTGTTTTCTGCCTCGATTTCTCCAGATTTCGGACAGGAACCATCACAAACGACTCAACAAATAATTACAGACTCGATAGTAGAAAAAAATTCCCAAAACATGGGCCTTTACAGAACGAAATTCATAAAGAGAGCCATAAAACTAATGTCCAAACTCGAAAACATCCATCAATGCAATACCACATTCAACATTAATTCATCACATGAAATAATCATAGAATGCATATTCTAAAATCTACCAAAACTGTAAAATTAATTCATAAAAAAATGGAATTTGGGATCAAATCCTAAAAGTTCTTATATCAATTGAAGGATCCCAATGAAGGGTCATTGAGTGGAAGTAATGGATCATCTCAAACCCTATTTTTATAGAATTCGATTTACAGAGAAACATTCACAATTATGCATTTAATTTCAAAATAATACAACATGCAAAAAGTGAAAATGTAGAAAAATAAATTTGGGTTTCAAAAACCCTTACCTTTAAAGATGTACTTCAATTCTCTGTGAAAACCTCGTATAAATTGTATGACCAATTGGGCACCACCACAAGAATGGCCTCAGTATTCTTTGATGAGAATCCAGGAGGTATGGGCTCTGGTGATTTTGGAATGAGAGGGAGGAGGAAAGATTAAAAGGAAGGAGGAAAGAAAATTTCTTCTCTGGGATCTTTTAATCAAGAACTATTTTATGTATTTTATTATAGGAAGAAGCAGTCATAAGGAGCACACTCCACTTCTGCACGTGTTGGTGTAAAATTCTAAGAAATTTAAACATCGATCAAAATTATGTCTGTTTGTAGGTTACCCTAAAGGAATAATAGGTGGTCAATTTTATGATCCGATAAGGTAATTGTATCGATAAATGCTACATTCCTAGATGAAGACCACATTCGAGATCATAAACCCCGCAGTAAACTAGTATTGGAAGAGATTTCAAATAATAGTACAGATGAATCAACAAAACTTATTGGTCAGCCTTGCTTATCAATAAGAGTTGTAGATAGATTAAGGATGTCTGTTCCATCACAATCTATTCAAGAGTTGAGAGAGCCTCGACGTAGTTAGAGGGTTGTGAGATAGCCTGACCGCTAAATGTGTTTAACTGAAACTGAAGTCAACATACCTGATGATGGCTTAGAGGATCCATTAACATATAAATAGGCAATGGATGATGTTGATCGAGATCAGTGGATCAAAGCCATGGACCTTGAAATAGAGTCTATGTACTTTAATTCAATCTAAGAACTTGCAGATAAACCTGATGAGGTAAGACCTATAAGTTGTAAATGGATCTACAAGCGTAAAAGAGACCATACCGGGAAGGTACAGACTTATAAAGCCCGGTTAGTAGCAAAGGGTTATACCCAGGTTGAGGGGGTGGACTATGAAGAAATCTTCTCACCTGTTGCTATAATCAAATCAGCTAGGATACTCTTGTCCATTGCCACTTTTTATAATTCTGAAAATTGGCAAATGGATATCAAGACTACTTTTCTGAATGGAGATCTTGAAGAGAGTATTTATATGGTCTAACTAGAAGGGTTCATTGAACAGGGTCGGGAGCAAAAAGTTTGCAAACTGAAGAGATCTATTTATGGATTGAAATAGGCATCCAGATCCTGGAATATAAGATTTGATATTGCGGTCAAATCTTATAGCTTTGAACAGAACGTTGATAAACTGTGTGTATACAAAAAGATCATCAACTCCACTGTAGCATTTCTAGTTTTGTATGTAGATGATATCCTACTTATTGGGAATAATGTAGGATAACTAATTGACATTAAAATAGGCTAGCAACCCAATTTCAGATAAAAGATCTAGAAGAGACGCAATATGTTCTTGGGGTTCAAATAATTCGAAAAAAAAAAAAAACAGAACGCTAGCCATGTCTCAAACATTTTATACAGACAAGGTGTTGTCTAGGTTTAAGATGCAGGATTCCAAAAGAGGTCTTTTACCTTTTAGGAATGGAATACATTTATCAAAGGAACAATGTCCTAAGATATCTCAAGAAGTTAAGGATATGAGATGGGTTTTCCATGCATCAGCAGTTGGAAGTCTGATGTATGCAATGCTATGTACTCGTCCAAACAAATGCTTTACAGTAGGGATTGTCAGTAGATATCAGTCCAGTCCTGGTTATGAACATTGGACTGTTGTTAAGAATATCCTCAAGTATCTTAGGAGAACGAGGAACTAAGTACTCGTATATGGAAATAAGGATTTTTTCCTTACAAGATATACTAACTTCGATTTTAGACCGATATAAACTCCAGGAGATCTACTTCGGGATTGGTGTTCACTCAAAATGGAGGCACAGTAGTATGGAAAAGTATTAAGTAGAGCTGCATTGCAGACTCCACAATGGAAATAGAATATGTTGTTGAATGTGAAGCAGCCAAGGAAGCAGTATGGCTTAGGAAGTTCCTAAATGATCTGGAAGTTGTTCTAGACATACGTCTGCCAATCACTTTGCATTGCGATAGCGGTGGGGCAGTAGTGAACTCCAAAGAACCTAGTAGCCATAAGCACGAAAAACATATTGACCGCAAATATCATCTTATCAGAGAGATCGTGCTAAAAGGAGACGTTATTATGAGACAAATAGTGTCTAAGGACAATATTGCTGATCTGTTTACAAAGGCCCTCCCGGCTAAGATTTTCGAGAGTCACCTGAAGAGTTTAGAACCATGGGTAGAATAAGTAGGTCAAGTGGGAGAAATTGTGGGTATGGGATGCCCTAGTTTATTGTATTTAGTTTTCTCTCACAGCACTCAACTTTATTATAACCCACTAGGAGTTTTAGTCCAAGTGGGAGTTTGTTGGGTTGTATGTCTTAAAACTTGTAGTTTTGTAAATAGTAAACATATATGAAGTTTATTTTGACAAATGTTGTTGATTTTTTAATAACTCTAAATCCAATAAACTTCGAACCCTTGGCTATTGTAATGAATACTTGGACTTTATGTGAAGACATAAACTAGATTAAGTTTGAGTAAAATAGCCTAAACCGTCTATAGTAATTGGATTAGGTTGGGTACCTATTTCTGGAGATACTATTGAATACGGCCTGCTTTATGATTGTTACAAATGTTGTAAAGTGTCATAAATGGTATGATCAGTTTGTTTATGTAGAGACATGCAAGCGAGGGTGTTCTACCTGATGAGATTGTGTAAGACTAACCATGAAATAATCATTGTTACGTATTAACACTGTTTATGGTTAACACTGATTAATTTCACTTCTTGATGACCTAGATAACTTCATCCGAATCCTTAGCTGTCTATGAACTCCTGTTTATTCGGGATTGTCCCTTGATCTGTATAGGTGAGGGTAAGCTTAACAGCGTTGCTCAATATGCATTCTATTTTAAGGATAAGAACGGGTAGATAACTGGAGACATAGAATTTGCAAGATGGAATTCTCTCCTATCCTTTTTGGGGATAGTGGAAAGGTTGTTCCATTAAGGGTTGATCCCAGGTCTTGAACAAAGGTTCCCATCCTCTTGTTGATCTGAGAGAGAATGGATTTAGTGATTAAGATTCTAAGTTAATTGTTCATTAGAGGGATAGTGGAACTTAAGTAGAAAAGATGTAACTCAAGGGTAAAACGGTAATTGACCTAACTGAGCTTATGAACAACCTGTGAAGGATCAACTTATCGATAATAGTTATATCAAATGGACACATAATATATCTACAGTGAGGGGAGTGCAACTGCAGGTTATAGTGGACAGTCTTGTTAGTTAATGAATGTTGATTAACTAGGTTAAAGAGTTTGACCGGTTAGTCTCGGATCGTTGGAGATCATGATCTTTACGTCCTTCGGGTCTCCTTGATAGATCACTACAAACAAAATTGAAGAAGTAGGTGAAGTAAGAATTTGAAATGTTCAAATTTGGGCTTTAGGAAAAGTTGTATTTTATATGAGATATAATTTACAATTAAATAATTAATTATTTTTTAGAGTATTCTTGAACATTGGCATGGAGGTGTTTTTTAAACTAGATTAATATGATTAATCAAAGTTAGGTTTCAAAAACAATTTAATATCTGATATTAAATTTGTTTTTGAAATTATGAAAATGTTTTTTTCATAAAAATTGATTTATTTATTTTAAATTAGTTAGTAGAAAAATCCAACTGTTGGATTTTCCCACTGACTAAGTGGACTTTGAAGTGTCACTTCCGAAGCTTAACACCTAAAAATTACATGCTAGTGGAGTTTGAAATGGAAGACATGCAAGATAGGATTTTTCATGTAATTTTATCTCTAAATAGTTTGGTTTTTTATATTTGTAAGAACTAAGGCTTCTTTGACTTTGACTTTACTCTTCCACTAAAATCTCTTTACTCTCCACTTTACTAGAGTGAAATTCCCTTTAGTTCACTAACAAAACGGTCCCACAACTGAGGATTTATCATTGGTGGTGTCAATCGAGCTTGGGAGAGGAAGATTGTGGTGGATTCTACAAAGGTTATAATTTCTAACCCTTTATGCATGCTTATTCTTGTTTTTATGTAATTAGAATGTTATCGATCTTCGCTTCTGCTATTGCATGTGTTCTTTATATTTCAACAAGTTAAAAGAAAGGAACTGTATTGTTTCTCCCGATGGGGGGTTTCTACTTCTTCTGTTGGTTCTGGTTTCTGGAACCACAGTTCTGACCTTTCCTTTTTGGCTTTTTGGACTTTTGGTTAGACTTTATCACGGCAGAGGCGAATCTCCTAAGTACGATGTTTACCTCCTCCTTCTTATCCTACTTTCAGGCTTCCTCCTCGATCCTTATCCAGGTGATAAGACTCTCCAAGGAAAACTCATTTGTTTTATACCTCAAGGTGTTATTGAAATCTTTCCACAAATGGGGCAATTTGTCAATAATAACAACAACTTAGAATTGTTCGTCTAGAGGCATACCTTCAATTATTATTTCATAGGCTATGTTCTGTAGTTCATGTGACTGGGCCTCTATAGATTTGTCATCCGTCATCTGGAACTTTAGGTAACGACTGACAACATATTTTTTCGACCCAGCCTCCTCAGTGTTGTATTTCTTTTCCAGGGCATCCCAAACTTCCTTTGTCGTCTTCATCATGCTGTAGTAGTCATAAAGATCATCAGTCAAACCATTTAATATAAAATTTTATATAAAAAAAATCTCTTTTCTCAATCAGCAGCTTCTTTTATTTGTTTTTCAGTTGGATCCTCTATTGGGACAGTTGGCTTATCCGTGGTACAAGCGTCGGCAACTTTCTTGACAGTAAGGAAGAACAACATTTTCTACTTCCATCGTTTGAAGTTTGCTCCTTTGAACCGGAATGGACAGTTGAGATCGGATGTCACAATGTCGTTGTTACTTGTGAGGGCCATTACAGAATTGGCAGAACGGATCATCTTAAAAATGTTGGAACCGACCACCCTCCGATGGTTAAACTCGACAGTGAACAATCAGGAACCGATGGTTGTAAAAATGTAGAACCTACAAAACAAAAACTCGTTACGGACTGAGTCACAGATCTCACTCTCTTTAAGACGTTTCGTGGCTCTGGCCAGGTGTGCAAGCAGGCCAATGGTATTGCCACGTCGTCTCAAGGATAAAATAGCCCCAAAAAAGGTCACGATCAAAAATTCACCGTCATCGACCGGAAAACTCACACCGTTCAGACTGATCTGCTAAAAAAATTGATTGAAAAAATTCAAACTGGAAAAAGAGGGTTGAGAGAGAGAGTAGAGAGTAATTTGAATGAATGAAATGGTTGGAGAGGCTGAAGGCTTGCACCTTTTACTTGTAGAGTCGCAAATTATGTGGAACAACTAAACGTGTGCGTTGAAAACTTGGCATTCATTGTGACATGTGGAGCGTTGAAAAAATAATAATAAAATCAAATGAAAATAATTATTAATAATAATTTTTCAAAAAATAATTACACCCTTGCCTCTCTTCGCCCGATTGGACAATGACGCGTGTGGGATTTTCATTGTACCCACATTGGTGGGTCTCCTCACTCCCTCTAAAATATGGGTACCCTTTCAGGCCGAAACCTAAGGTCAAAAATGGGAGTATATGAAGGAAACTTCACTTTTCAACTTAACCGATGTAGGATTCTCAAAAACCATTTTTCTTTTTAAAACCCAATTTTCACCAACAGGCGTTGACATATTAATCTTCACCACCCCATCATAGGCGGTTTCCATCTACTCAGATGACAAATCCCATCCTCCATCACTACTCCCCGGTTAGGTTCATCCCCCCCTCCCCAGAGTCCAATTTTCAGAAATCCTAAAAATGCCCCCATCATCCTTTTTAATTACACTGTGATTAATCCGACATCTTTATTAATTGGACTGTAATTAGTTATTCGAATATGTTTTTCATTACTTTTGATTTATTTGAAATTTATGTTGCTTCAAACACACCTTTTAACCATTTTGTCAATTTGATCCAATCTAAGGTTTTTCTAACTTCTGAACATATTATTTCTTGGTTAACAATGTATTGTGATGGTTGTAGCAATCCTAATGTTATTAGGATCGTGGAGGATAAAAATGTATCATGGTTGTTATCCTTTGTTTCAGAATCCTCTTATAATAATGTTTATTCTATAGTCGACAATATTCCATCCTGTCAACCAGATCCTTCAATTACACTACATATTGGGTTCCTCATCTAAAACCTCTAACAACATGCATGATATTGTTCTGCAAACTTTTACCATAAAGGAAGGCTTTATTTTTAATAGCAAGGATGCATTAAAGAAGCTACTTGCTTGCTTTTAGAAATTTCCTTAACAACTTCTTTAATTTCACTTTAATTAATCCAACAATTTCGTTAATTATACTGTAATTAATTCATCAAATACATAATTCTGGTTATTTTAGTTTGCTTTCAGATAGCGTGGATGAATTTTCTCTCTGCATGCGGATATTTTGGCATGAATTTTGGTTTTTAGTTTGAAAATCCTCCAAATTCATATCTAAAGAATTTTCTATCTTCAAATTTTGATATGAATTTTGAAATCTCATATTATATTACTTTTCATAAATCTCCTTTCTATTAATTCTAACTAAATAATATGATTGTAAGATTGTTTTTTATCAATATCTTTATTATAATTTTCTTGTAAACAATTTATAAATTGTTTTTATCATTATTTTCAATAAAATTTCGTTTTAAACAAGAAGAAGGATATATTTATTGTGTTTCTCACCTATTCTTCTTATTTTTAAATTTAGCTTTATCAATATATTTATTATTATTTTGTTTGAAACCTGAAGTTTTGTATTTAGTTATTATTTTGAAAACTCTTCAAATTTGTATTTAAAGAGATTTTCAACATTCAAATGTTGATTTGAGTTTCTAAATCTCATATTATACTACTTTCTTAATTTAACTTTGTAATTTCATTTTATTTGATCTGGTTCGAGAAATTGATTGAAAGATTTGAATTAAAAAATGGTAAGAAGTCGAAGTCAAAGTAAAAGTCAAATTTAAATAAGAATTGATGTGTATGTATGTATTTATGTGAGTTGAAAAAAGGGAAAGAAAGTTATTTTTAGCTTAAAAGCGTTGCATGCTCCCCTCCCATTACTTTCTCCTTTGCGAGAACTACCTTGAATGCAAACTCCATCTTTTCCTTCTTCCTGTAAGATCCATAAACTCTAACCAACAACCAACTACCACTAGCTGCTACCCGCCAACGACCGCCGCTTGTTGTCAACCATCGCATACCGCCAACCGCCAGCCATTGTGGATAAGTTGTGCACCATTTCCCCACACTCTCCTCCCATATTTTTATTGATTGATGTTGCTCGTTGTAACCAGCCTCAGGAGGCTTGCCCCCTTTCGTCAACATCCGTTGATTGTCTTTAGAATGCCAACGTTGTCGATCGTGATTGTTGTCACCCAGTACAGCTATTGTTCATGCCGTTCAAGGTTAAAAGTGGCTGATACAAAAATGGTTTTTACTTTTGGAGAATATGAATAAGGAGTTTCATGTTTCTCAACCCATTCAAAAGGTAGGTTGTTAATTTTGATTGGTTTTAATTAATGTATCATTAATAATTTTTCTTAACGAGGGTTTGTAATATCTCATTTGCATGCTTGAGGTACTTTCGACATTTATAATTTTAATTCATTTTGCCATTTTTACAAAAGAAAAGTTAGTTTGTTATTTTTCCAAATTAAAAGTTAAATGTGTCATTCTTCTTGTTAGCCTTAGAAATTTCAGATACATACATATAGATCTACTCCACTTTGAAAATTATTTAACTTTATTTCTTGAACTTTTATTTGTTCAATTTTAGTCACTGTACTTTGAACAAATCTTAATTCTAGTCCCAATGCTATTTTATTGTTGATTTTTAATTTTTTTTTATTGAAAGTACAGATATTAAAATTAGATAATTGAAAGTACAAGGACTAAAATTAATCAAATTTCAAGTATTGGGACCAAAATTGTATTTTGACCAATAAAAATTTTAAGATTCTATTAAATAGAAAATTGTAAGATAATCTATATGACAAAGTTTAAAGATCTACTGGACACATGATCAAAAGTTAAATGCATTCACTTTAGCTGGATTGCATCCTCTTGAGATATCTTATTGGAAACTAAATACCGACGCTGCTTTGTGCCTTAGGATAAATCTGGCAGCTTAGAGACCATCTGGGTTGTGTTCGCCTTATTGGTCTCTTATGTATATTCTTAGATGTTGTGAGGTGAAGGTTCTAGAAGCAGTTGCTATTTGCATTGATATGGAGAGTACTTCCTCGATTCATATTACAAATCTTATGATTGAATCTAATTGTTTGTAAGTTGTAAAGCTTTTGAATGACAAGGCGATAAATCTCTTTGAAGTCTCTTAATTAATGAGGCTAAATGTCCTGACACACTCTCTAGCATGAAATACTTTGGAGAAGTAGTTTTCTTCCCTTCTCCCATCACCTTATCACCTTTTTTTTCTCTTCTTTTTTATGATATGTGGAGTATAAGAATCAAATATTTGATATTAAGATCAATAGAACAATTTTTATGCCATTTGAGCTATGCTCATTTTGGCATAAAATACAGATTTTTTTTAGAAAATTATTTTAAATGACAAAACTGCTAAAAATATTTACAACTAATAACAAAATATCACAGTCTACCTATGATATTCTATAATAGACAGTGATAGACTATTATCTATATCTATTTGTGTCATGATAGACGCATATAATAGTCTATCGCGGTCTATCATATATAGATTATGATATTTTGCTATTATTTGTAAATATTTTAGTTCATTTTTCTATATTTGAAAACAGTTTTATTTTTATTTTTTATTTTTTTGACAATGTCAAACAGACACAAGTTGAACATTCTGATATTACATTTATAATTTAACCAATTAATACAAACTAAAACCAAGCTCAAATTAGCAAGTTATAATTAATTGCTTGAAACTTCAATTCAAGATAACATAAATAAATTAGAAAACTCAACAAAGCAGGTACATCAACCACCATCCATAATTACAAAACCTTTTTCTCAAAAATAATAATGATAATAATAATAATAATAATAATAACAATAATAATAATTACAAAACTTTTTTTTTCTTTTTTTTGAGATAACATAATTACAAAGCTTTACTTAGCAAAAACCAAAGGTAGTAGTAATAAAAAGGTATACTTGACAATATCTATTTAGTTTCTCTTTTTAGATGAATCTTCAACTTTAATAGAACTTCTCTCTTTCTCCTCAAACTCTGTTTCGTCACAGATCTATACCTTAGCTATCTGGGAATTCTTGGTTTCACTTTACTTCAAATCTTCAATCTCCTTCGAAATTTTAGTTTGATCTTACATTTACATGGCAAATGCCTGGAAAAGAGACAAAACCCACAAATTACTTTCCCCCATTTCTCTCTTCTTTCTCTTGTCTTTCTCCATCCTCATCATCTTCTTTTTCCTCTTCAATAACTCGACCTCTTCAGAACAATCCACTCCCAGTTTCAAAATCAAACCACATTTTCCATTTCGAACAATATCCCCCTTCGATTGCTTCAAATGCCCTCAATCATATCCTGTGATTGCCAACGTTGTGGAAGGAGTTCGGTACCCGTTTCTGTTTTCGATTGCAGATTTGGGAAATTTGCCTGATAAACCCCACAAAAACATTGTTCGGATGCTGAAGGGGAAACCCTTTCGGAAGCCAGACATTTCAGTGACGATTCAGGAGGTTTTGGAGAAGATGAAGGGCGATTCCAGTGATGGGTATGTTGTTGATGTGGGTGCTAATGTGGGAATGGCGAGTTTCGCTGCTGCTGCGATGGGTTTCCGTGTTTTGGCATTTGAGCCGGTTTTTGAAAATTTGCAGAGAATTTGTGATGGAATTTACTTGAATAGGGTTGGGGAATTGGTGAATGTGTTTGAGGCTGCTGCATCTGATAGGCTTGGGAACATCACTGTTCATAAGGTATTATCTGCTTCATAAAATCAAACTTTACAAGTTGTATGGTTCTTGTTGCTGAACTTGCAGTCTCATTTGTGATTAGATTTGATTAGATCTCGCAACTTGGAAATGATCAGAAGTAACCACCATGAGTTCCCATCTTTCACGGCTAGCACCCCACAATGCGTTATAATAGTTTTTATCGGCCCTTCCTGGAAGATTCGTATAAAATTTGATTTCTTCTCAGCCAGAAAGGACCTAGAATAACTATTTCAACAAGTTGTCCAAGATGGTGCTGGTTGTCAAAGATTGAAAATATTTGAGGATTATTTTTGACAATTTTCCATGAAACATTACCTTCGTGTGTTCTCCAAATATCGCAATTAAACTATTTCCTTTTCGGGAGCTACATATATAGAAAATAAACTTCTGAAGTATATGCAAGTTAAATTACACTAAGAATACTCCATTCAGTATTCTTAGTGTAATAAAACTTGTTTATATTGTGGATAAGAAAACTGGTTAGTCTATCAAATTATGTAGATGATGTAAGAATCTAACAACTTTCATTAAAAAAAAATGTAAGAATATAAGGGAGTACAAAAAAAAAAACAAACAAACAAAAAAAATTACTAGTTAAGGTTTCCAACTAAATAGATGTTACTTTGATACCAAAGCTCAAAAGAAAGATGGAACCTCATCAAGGGCCAAGTCATTTCCATATGATTGTGTTACGAAGCTGAAATTGAAATGGAAAGTAACAGGAAATAGTGTTGTTTATATAAGAATATCTCAACAGATTCGAAATCTCCTAAAATTAATGTCCAAATTTTTCATCCCCAAAATCCGTTAAACACACTATTTATTTCCTCCTTTCACCAGCCAACCTTCTTGCTGACGACAATTTTCCCTTCCAGTATTCTTATAATATCTCTAATGGATTCATATTATGAACTGATTGCATGTCATGGTGCCTTAAAAATCCTTTTAGATGTTCTTGAACAAAGATTTCTTCTTAACTACTTTGGAATGATGGGAAAGTTTATAGTGTAAAAGAAATTCAGGGGTGTGATTCTATCTTCAAGATGATTATCCAATATGGATCTTAGATCTCACAAGTTTTATGAATTTACTACAGATATCTTTACGTGTTTCATGATACCAAATGCAGTGATGTATACAGTGATGTATTCTTAGTTGACTTGTGGGTTAGCTGTTCTTATACTTGTAGGGGTCATTAGCTAGGGTGCATTAGTTGTAAATATAGTGTGTTAGGGTCCATTGTTAGAATTTTGGAGAGTGTAGACCTCTCGAAAGGCTATGAAATTGTAGTTTCTTTATTGATATTGCAATATATATTTCTATCATTTAGTGTTCTTTATTGTTTTTGGAGGAGGTAACCTAACAAGATAACAGAAAAACATCATCTAAACTTGGTTTTACCAGTAGCATAGTGAAAGTTGATTGGTTTCTTACAGTTCAATGTCATGTCGTTGGTCATATGTGTAATCTTCAAAATTTCTTTAAGTAACTCTTCATTTCTTTGCTTTTCTAATGAAAGGGGGACACTTAGCCTTCCTGATCTGGTTCTTTTCTTGGTAAGCTTCTTTCCAACACTTGAGATGCATGATATGGTCACTGACTTTTGCTCGTTACCCAGTTGGTCGGTCGGCTTGACAATAGTGCAGTTTCAGCAACTGGTGCAAAGTTGGCGTTCAAATCCAATGAAGAAATAGCAGTTCAAGTGAAGTCAATTCCGCTAGATGAAGTAATCCCGGATTCGGAACGAGTGCTTCTAATAAAAATTGACGTTCAGGGATGGGAATATCATGTGCTAAAAGGGGCAAAGAAAATCTTGTCTAGGAAGGGCACTGAAGCCCCATATCTCATCTATGAGGAAGATGAAAAGCTGCTAAAAGCCAGTAATAGTAGTTCAAGGGAGATAAGAGAATTCCTTCATTCTGTAGGATATCATCGTTGCACTCAACATGGTACAGATGCACATTGCACAAAGACTGGTTGAAATTCTTTTACAAAGCATACTCAGAGAACAATGAACCTACACTCAAGATCGTTTCTCGAAGAAAATTTGAGACATCTTTTGCCTTCTCGTCTTATAATCAAACACAGTATGACAATCGTCTTGCAAAAGAGCCATTTTCATCTCGACTGCTAAGATAAAGCATGTAGCAGGTATTTCAACATATATGAATCGAGTTTTTGTATGCAGAAGAAGCTGCCGTTTGGGCCTTGCATTTTCAAGTGATGGTCGGGTTTGATGAATCAAAACGTATCAATTTTTCTTTCACCATTCACGTTGGAGGGTTCTGGTGCCTGACATTTTAATTGTGGCATTCTTCAGTTTGTTGCTAGTTAATCTTGTTGTAGATGATAACATCCATTTTCTCACTAGATTCAAAACTTATCTTACAACATTTGATAATTGGAAACCACTTGAAAAGGCAACCTGCGGTTGTATTTTGTTCAGCAGAGCAATTCCTTCTGTGGTTCTGAACTCACTGTCAGATTCCTATGGTAACCATTCATTCAAGTAGTAACTTGTTGGATTTTTTTTTTTTTTTTTTTTTATGGGTGGCCTCATTTGAGAGATCCAAATAAAAAATGGCCACATGTAGAGAAAGTAATGGAAAGTGACCTTCTGTTTACGCCATAAGCATGTGATTTTACCGATTCGCCTCTGAGATGCATCCTTCGTGCTTGCCAATTTATTAACTCGATATTCGATGGCTCGTCACACGTTCCTCGATACACGGTCACTCGATACCCAGCTTCATGGTCATTTGATACGGTTGCAATTGATATGTGTATACTCGATCATATCCCTGTCATATTCGATGTTCGATTGCTTTATACTCGATTATTTTGAATTATTATGTCGTCGGAACCTGCTTTGTAGTTAATGCTCATGTATGAACATACACAAATTGGAGAATTTTCTGACAATATACATGATTCTTGAAAATCAATTTCTTGAAATGTGAAGTACTTTTTTTTATTAACTAAGAACAAACAGAATTGAAACACAAAAGAAAAAATTGGGATCATTTTCCCTTCAAAAAACCCACTTCACAAAACCTGTTTGTCTTAATGGAGATTAAGTTATAAAGGCATTGAGATCATTTCACTATATTGTCTCACACCTCAAATAAGTAAATGAGTATTTTCCTGCTCATTTTTTTTAAAACTTTTTTGATGATGTGCGAGACATACAAATGTAGCAAAGGAAACGAGTGAGTGTGAGTTTGTGAGTGTGCATTAATACATGCAAGTAACTCTCAGTGGAGCGAGGATGAGGGGAGATAGCTATGAAAAAGTAAGCATCGAGTTGAGAATACCGAGTATCGAGTGACGACAATCGAGTAGCGAGTATTTAACAGTTACCTATTTTCCTAAATGCTCGCTTTATGTATTGTTTTTCTTGAAGGATGGATAAGTATATATGCTTACGTTATGGTGGTATATGGGACGACACAGAAAAATGCTATATTGGAGGCCGTTTGAAGGGTTTGCTAGTTCCAAGTACATTGGCGTACAATAAGCTGGTAAATCTTGTATATGATATCATGCAAGTTAGTTCGACAGAGTTCAAGATTATAATGAGAGTGAAATATAAGATGGATATTGATTCTCCTCCAGTATGCTTAATGGACGATGTTGATGTTAAATTTCTCCTCTCAGAGTACGACCGTACTAAACCGCAGGTATTTGTAAGTCTTGAGAAAATCGAAGAAATTCATCGCAGGGCAACATTTGATTACTTAGAGAGATCAGACCAATCCATGTGTAGAGGTAATATAAATGAGCATGATGTTTGTCCATTGGGTGTCTCACTAGAAAACGACAACATTGATGTTAATATAGCGAACATGTTACATCTGAATGTGACAATAGAAGATGTTGGGACATGTGTAAATGAGAATGTGATGATAGAAGAGGAAGATGTTAGGAATGAAAACAGACAACCTCGATTGTTTTAAGGAGTAATCCTTCTGTTGTGAATAAAGAACAACCAACCCAGGTTTTTTTAGGGAGTGGTACTTCTGTCGTGAATGAAGAACAACCAACTCCGATTCTGTCAAATGATTTTGGCTATTTTTTTGGGAGTGTGCCTCGCCAAAATCTGACCAATGTACCATCTAGTAGTAATGCCAGAGCGGGGGACTTGATTATGTAACCACAGTCATCTATAGGGTTGGTGAATACAGTTGAAGAAGGTCAAATTTTCTTCAGCAAGAGTGTTGTGAAGATGAGGTTAGCAATGTTGGCCACTAAGAATAACTTTGAGCTGTAGGTTAAAAAATTGTATAGTGTTCGGTGTTTACACCAGACTTAAGTAGGTTGTTTGAGCAATTAAAATGGACGGATGTGATATTTTCAAGATCACAAAATGCATGTCCAATCATAAATTCTCAATTGAAGTGTTGAATCATGACCATAGGCAAGCCAGCGCATTCGTTATTCACCTAATCAAGGAAAGGTTGGTGTTGATCGGGGGGGACAAACCGCACCATATTATTGAGGATATGCGATAGCAATACGTTGTCAATATTAGTTATGACAAATGTCGTCTTGCATGCATATGGACGAATGTGGTCTTGCATGCATATGTTGTCTTTAAATCAATATATCACATATTTGATTTTACAATAAACAACTTCCCCTTATTCACCTTGATATTGACTCATGCAAAAACTTTCCGAATGAAGGTCACTCTCAAGGTGACACGAAATGTCGCATGAACCTCACGGTGTGAAATCTTTTAGGGATGTGAGAATTAAAACCAAAACATTGTATATTTGATTTTACTGTGAACCCTATTCACCTAGATCTTGATTCATGCAAACACTTTTCGAATGGAGGTCACTCCCAAGGTGACACGAAGCAAAGTATGAATCTCAATGTGAACTCTTAGGGACGCAAGAGCTAAAAATAATATATCATATATGTTATTAATCTCCCACTGAAGCATTTTAACAACATATCATATATGTTATTAAATTCCCACTTGAAGCGTTCTAACAACATATCATATACATTTTTAAATTCTCACTGAAGTGTTCTACAAATTGTTAGGGTATATTTATACTTAGGTTTATTCTGGCTAATTAAACAACCTAAGTCTATGTGGTTTATGAAAGTATAACACTTATAAATGGATTTAGCCTATGATGTATAGGTGATAAACCATTTTATTACCTCACACTACTCACACTAAGCGATCGTGTAGCAGAGCTCAGCGATCGTGTAGCATTTGGTAGGCAATCTTATAACATTTAGTAGGCGATCGTATATAAACTGGTAATATTTTGTCAGCAATCGTGTAGTTCCGAGTAAGCGGTTGCGGGGGTTTATGGGCGATCGTCTAGTGTTACTCATCGATCATGTAGAGACTTTACTATTTTAATTTTCCTCTCAAATTAAACACTCTTTCTCTCCTCCTTTACTTTACTCAGCGATCATGTAGTGACTTTATTTTTTGATTTCCTCCCTCTCCCATTTTCATTTCCCTCTCAAATTTGGTTTCCCTCCTACCAAAATTATCAAATAAAATAACATTTCCCTCTCCCATTTTCATTTCCCTCTCAAATTAAAAACTCTTTTTCTCCTCCTTCACCATCTCACTCACGACCTTCCCTTTCCCCCCAATTTTTTTTTCTTCTTCCATGCGCCCGAGAGCCCTGGCCGTTGTCAGCCTTCATTTTCCCCTTGCCTCCGTTTGCATCGTTGTTATTGAGTTTTTCATTCCGTCGTCTACTCAGTCGTACCAGCCCTCTCCCTCGTCGTCTGTTCAGCTCCCTCGTTGTCTGCTTAGTCGCGCCAGCCAGCCAACTGTGCACGTCGTTCACGAGTCTTCAGCCTTGCCCAGATTTGTAGTCGAACGCCCCCAACCGCTTCCATCATTTCAATCGCGTCCAGATCTGTAGCCGAACGCTTTTGTCGCTTCAGTCCTGCCCAGATCTATAGCCGAACGCCCCCAACCACTTCCGTCGCTTCAGCCCCGCCCAGATCTATAGCCAAACGCCCCCAACCGCTTCCGTCGCTTCAGCCCCACCCAGATCTGTAGCCAAACGCCCTCAATCCTTGTTTTGGGTAAGGTTTGGTAATTTTGTGGGTTTATATGCATAATCTTGATTATTGTTTGATTTTGGGTTAGTTCTGATAAAAACCCATTATGTTTGGGTCGTAGATTCAGGTTGTAGCGGAGTTTGAAGATTGGAAGCGTGTTGCGGGGTTGCAAGGTTTTGACTTTGGCAAATTTTTTTAACTTTTAGTAACATGTTATTAAACTTTGGTTTGATGTATATTCAGACTGGACAAATAAATCAGTGTATGAGTGTTCTTGTTCCTCTTTTGCTTTCTTTTTAGAAAAGTTGGTCGAGGCTCGAGTGAAGCATCGATTTGAGCAAACACTTCGGATAAGTGTTTTAGATGTATTTGAATGAATTTGTGATTTGGGTTTTAATGTAGCATCTTCTATAATGATTTGCTTGTTTGAATGTTTGATGATGAGATTGATTTTGAAGTGCTGGAAGGAGCTGAGTTGCTGTCCAATAGGTTTGAGACCAATCTTGGCAAGGTTTTGATAAGTTTGGAGGTTAGTATTAATAGTTTTTTTGTTACCCATTGAAGTATTGGTCTAATAATTGAGTTATTTTCAATTTTTGATGTTCAATTCAAAGATTTCATAGGATTGGACGTTTTGATAGGTATTAAGGCCTTAAAACTCTTTTGGAATTGTACATAGTTGCTGGAATTTGCATTTTGTAACCATTATTATTGAACTTTTCGTAGGTTGGATTATGTTGTTGTATTTTAACACTTATTTATATATTTTGAAATTTGATGTTATCGCCCTTTATTCTATTTTGCAGGTTGACTTGCTTAAACATGGCTTGCTTGACCCTTAGTTCTCGATCTTTAGACTTCAAAGCTCAATGTATAAATTAAATAATGTACTTTGTTGAGAGGTTATTTATTAAATAATTTGTCACTTTTGTGTTTGTTGAAAGTTCAGTTTTGTATACAAAAGCAATAGTTGAGATTTTATTTTGTGCATATACATGTGAAAGAGAAATATTGTTGTAATTTGTGAAGAGTGTTCATAGTTGAACATATGGATTTTTAGTGAATATATTGAGTTGATAGATCTTAAATGTATAATATTTATTTATTTGATGTAATTTTATTGTTGGAATACAAGGCAGAAAATGAGAATATCGATTGGGGTATTTAATTTGAAAACAAAAAGACATATACTTGACACATAAAAAACATCAAAGAGTATCATACTATACTTGACACTCGAATAAACTTGACATTCCACTAATGTCAAGTGTATTATCTTTCTTGACACAAAAATTGTATCAAGAAACATTTGCCTTGACGTTTTTTCGGAGTCAAGTTATCACACTATTCTTGACACTTGAATAGTTGACACTTTTATAAGTGTCAAGTATAGTCTTTACTTGACATTGGAAAAACGTTAAGTAATCCAGTTTCTGTAGTAGTATATGTTTATAAAACTGTTTAACAACGCTCAATTATTCGGCCATGATCCCTAGGTAGGAGGTGTTCCGTAGACCGTCAACTTAAAAACCTCCAGCCTTAGACAGGATTATAGACCGGTTGAGTTTGTAACCGTGATTTATAAGATAATGACATTTTAACTATTAAAACAAGTGTTTAACCTATGTGAGCTTGTAGCTTATCTTTGTTATGAATTTTAATGTCTAATTCAATTTTATAACAACTTATAAAATTAGACATTCTTTGCATCCATAACATTCAACAAAGGTATTCATCATTTAATATAACACTTATATTAAACAAAAGAAGCCATAAACATGCATACTATATATTTTAACAATTTATAACATATATCCAATGCATGTAACATGCTTCCTATGGTGGAATTTTAAATCTACATGGCATACAATATGCACAAACATGTTTTTTTATTTAAATATAACATACATCACATGCATAAATATTTAAACAACATTGATATGGTTCAATTTTGGCATTCAAAACAAGCAATAATAACTAAATTATTACAAAATAGGTCAAAAGACACTTCAAAACTATTTTGGACCACATGAACCAACCCGAATTGCCCGAACTAGACCTCCAGGCCTTCAAAAGATGCTGAACCGGTCCAAGGTTGGTTGACCCAGACCAAAATGGTTGAAAATCGATCAAACCAGACCTCCCACGTGAACTAGCTCACGAACGCACGCATTGCTAGACTGGGATGAGTAGCATTGCAATGCTCATCCAACGTTGCGACGCTTCGGACTGCATATGAGCAGCGTTGCAATGTTGCCTGGCAGAAGGCACTCCTTCCAGTTTTTGCTGTTGACCTTGCTTACTTCAATCTTCAAATTACAACCTAATTTTGATTTTATTGACTCCAAATAAATTACAGACTCTACAACACATATATAAGCTCATCAATCAAGAGACAATTACAAATTTAACTTAGGAATCAAAGAGAAAATTAATGTCAAATCTGATTAAAGCACCATATCAGTCCCCAAACATGCAATCATAGAAATTCACCCACCAAACTCAAATTAACATTAATTGAGTACTTAAATTACGTTCTGATACCAATTGATGGAATGTATAATTGTGTAATAGAAGCAATCAGAATCAATAAGCACTCTAATTACATTTAATTTGAGCTCTAAAAGCATGCAAAAACATATTTTACAGAAGAGGGTTTCAAACAACATACCTTTGAAGAATTCCTCCAATTCTAAGCTGCTTTTCACGAAATCTCAATTCCAAATCTACAGTGAATCACCAAGAGATCTTCTCTACTATTCTTAGCCTTGAATTTGAGTGGTGGAACTCAAGATTAGAGTGAATTTGATAAGAATTGAAGTGAGTTTTAAGGGAGGGAAATTATTTTATGTAGAAAACCATTTCCAGTAGCAAAAATCTCTCTCTAGATTTAAGAAATGCAGATAATTTTTATCTTAGATCTTCATGCAGGCACTCATGGAGACTGCCATTGACATTTTAACTACAACAAATTAATGGCCTAGATGTTTGAATGGAAAAGATCCACCTCCTACTTCCTCAAAGATTGGATTTCTCCACTAAGAGGTTTTAATTTCTAATTTTTTAATTTTATTTTTAATTAATTAAATTCAAAATTTCAAATTTTAATTTCTCAAATTGAATTAAAATTAAAAATTAATTTGATTTTAATTAATTAAACAATAATTTAATATCAAATATTAAATTAATCAAATACCTCATTTTATACATGAATCCTATTCATGTTATTAATATTTAAATATTATAATCTCTTCAATTTTATTTGATTTCATTAATTATATCAAATATAATTATACAAACCCTAATTTGAAATTGAACAATTTAAATTCAAATCCTAATTTGCAATTTAAACACTTCAAATTGAAATCATTTCAAATTCATTGAATTTTTTAATCCAATGTGTCTATGTTTTACAAGCTAGTAAAGGGACCTTATGGACCTACAAATCATGAGCTCCAACGATTTGAGATTAATTAGCTAAAACTCTTTAGACCGAATTAATCAATACTTGTTAACTACCAAGTCACACCACTATAGCTCGATAGTTGCACTCTCCTCACTATAAATATATTTATGTCCACTTGATTTAACCATAATCAGTAAATTGACCATTCACAGGTTGTTCGTAATAATGGCTGGGTCAATATGTTGTGTTACCCCAAAATTACATCTTGCTCCTTAAGTTCCACTGTTTCTCTAATGAACAATTGGTTTATGATCCATCACTAAACCAGATCCCTCTCGGGACAATGAGAGAGTGGGACCCCTTGTTCAGGAACTAGATTCAGCACTTAAGAGAACAACCTTCCTCCTATCCATAAATCGGATAAGCGTGAATTCCATCTTGCACCCTATGTCCCCAACTATCTACTCGATCTTACCCCTGAAATGGGAGGCTTATTGAGCCAGCACTGTTGAACCAACCATCACCTATGAAAATCTAAAGATAATCTCAAATAAACAGGAGTTCATAGTTAGCTTAGGATTAATATCGAGTTACCTAGGTTATCTAAGCGAAATAGTCAATCTTAAACAGTAAACAGTGTTATAAAATAAGAATGGCTTATTTCTTGGCCCAATTTTATGCAAACTCATTGCATAGGATGCCCCCACTCCTCATGTCAATACATGAATGAATCAGGATCACTTCGTTCGTAGCACTTTACAACAAATTGTAATAACTATAGAATGGGCCGCATCTGATAATGTTACCAAAATAAGGCACACAACCTTATTTGTATCCTATAGACCGTTTTGGCTATTTACTCGAACTTGATTCATCTTTATGTCTCCACATAAAATTCAAGTATTCGCATAATAGTCATGGATCTTAGTTTATTAGATTTAGTCTTTACAAATGTAATTTACAAATTCAATAACAACTTTATTGAATAAATGTTGAATGAGATTTTTATTGATAATAGAAAATGTTTAACTTTACAAATTGCGAGTTTTAGAACATTCAACCCAACAACACGATACTTGACAATACTCGATAAACATTGACTATTTAAATGATTGATTTACATGTACTATATACTCGGTGTATGTTACACGATACTCGACAATACTCGATAAACATTGACTATATATATGGTTGATTTACATGTACTATATACTCAGTTATATTGTCTCAGATTTACAAATAATGTCAAAATTTACATAGATGGTATAGGTTTACAAATAGTGGCAAAATTTACATGGAAAACCCCAATAAAAAAATTGATCTGCCCACAACTCGACATCATACTATATACAATTCAGATTCGGTTTGATTTATAAATAATGTCAAAATATTGTGTTAGATTTACAAATAATGTCAAAATTCACATAGATGGTATAAAAATTCATATAAATAATGTCAAAATTTACATAGAAAAATTGATCTGCCCTAATAAAAAAAGTGATCTGCCCATAACTTGGCACCATACTGCAACCTGAAATCATGCATCTTATCCTATCATAAGCTCTCTATACTCGTCCCGGTCACCAAGGACTCAAAGTACTTGAGACTGAATATCCCACAGTCAGGTGTATGCCCTTGTAGTACGTCTGTATTGATACGGCTCAGCTTCCAAAGACTGGGTGTAAGGTTAGGTTTTGCATCATATAGGCTGCAAAATTGTGCCAGTGAAGGGAAAGTAAAGCATAGAGGCACCAAGAATTTTAGTAGATCCTTCGTTGTGATGTACTTCAGTAGTGATTCATACAAAAGGATGCATCCGATATTCATGTCCACGACCAACATAAACAAATGTTACTTGTAGTTGACTGGGCTATAGATGTAATCAACATCTGCCCATCCGAGCTAATGTTCAGGTATCAGTCCAAGCACGTAACCGATATACTGTGCTCATTCTCCCATACTTTAGCAGCTTCTTCCATCGTTTTCCCATGTATGGCCTCGAACAAGCTATCTGGACCTTAGAGGTTCAATTGACTCTGTAAAATAGATAACAATAGATTCAAGTGTATATCAATAATGAAAAATTGTACATTAAAATTTAAACAATCTATAATATATACCAATATGTCATGTGGCAATGTCGTGAACCGATGAGCACATATCTCTAACCGGCTAATAAAATTCAGACGGAGAAACATGAATAAAGAGTTGAGAACCTGTAATTTGCAAGTTAAGTCAAAGAATGTGAATAGTAATTAACAAGCATATAAATGTAATAAAGGATGGTAATTTACGTCGTTCTCAACCTAATTACTATCACGTGTCAACTCCCGGAACAACCCCATCGTGCAATTTATCTTAAATAAGACTTCATTCCCTGGTTAGTGAGGACCCATGTCCAAGCTATTCAACCAGACCAAGAACTCATTCATCAAGTCCTCTAGAATAACGTGTGTCGGGTCGTAGGGGACGATGTCAATCAGATATTCATCGAGCTGAATGAATTTCTGTTTTTTTCCAGTCGCTCTTACCGTGTCAATTGGAAAGGTGTATGGTTGTGTTGGCTTCCTCTTCCTACTTGTTTTTCTTTGTTTCCCCTCACAGTTCAGAAGTTCTGTTGAAGGTGGAGGAATGGGGTTCTGAATCTCAGTGGCTGATGGAGGAATAGATTCACATGACTCAGTGGAAGGTGGAGGAATGGGGTCACTGGTCTTGGTGGTGGGTGGAAGAATGAGGTCCTAGAACTCTGGGTCACGAGATCAATGGCTGATGAAAGGGTTAGGTCATAGGTCTCGATGGAATGTGGAGGAATGAGGTTAATAGTCTCGATGGACTCCATGCGTAAACCCTATATAATTTACGAAGCATGTTAGGTCAAACACAACATGATATAGATTTATATTAGAATAAGTTTAAGATGATATTAGGTATCCAACACAATGACCGCAGTAGGCTGGTGATTGTTTGTACGTTGGCCTGAAGGACACACAAGTCAGACTTCACATCTTTCAAGTATGATTGTACATTGTCCAATTTATGTTCCATCATAACCACTCTCTGATCTATGTCACGGAGCAATGTATGAATGCCCATACCCCTCATGGGCTCAGAATGCGTTGTATTTAACTGAGGTGACCCTCGCTTCTTATGGGGGCATATGCTCATCAGTAGGGAGCTCGTGAAACTCACTATGAAGAGGGTAAATCTCACACTTGTCGGTAGGGAGCTCGTGAGACTGATGCTCATCGAGTTCTGGCTCGTGGGTTTGATGTTTGTGACTTTCGTAGTCATTAGAGTGACTATGAGCATCCTCATCATAGTGTGATCTATGTGTCTCTAAGAAGGTCACTCGGCATCAATGCACTCGTATACGGGTCGTTCATCGATCCTAGTGTCCCTATACCACCTATCCCTATCGGACAAGATCAATGATATGGGTGTGATCCTTGTCTATACAAAAAAACGAACAATTTGTTAGTTATATGTGACATTCACCTTAAATCCAAGTAAATTGTGATGTAATACACTAACCTCGATGGACTCAAACACATCTCGCATTATTGTTTTGGTTGGGAGTGAGTACGTACACTCCCACCTCGGGAATTGAGGTACGACATGCCCATTGAGTCAGGTTGCAACTTTTCCGGCAACCATTGAAATGATCTCGTATGCCCACACCTTCCACAATTCATAAACGATTATAAGATAAGCATAAGTAGTAACTGACATTGGCGTTACAATTAGTAGATCTCCTATGGCCAATGAATAAATATTACCTAAAAAGCATGACGAAATCCCCATTATGTTGTACTAGACGATGTAGTTTTTATTGATTTTGGACCTTTTTTTGTAGTTCTCAGACGTGCCACTCAATCCTCTATGTAGTCCAAGTAACGTCCTCTCCCACAACACATTTCCCCAATCCATGGAGTTGAAGTAATCTAAATCCTCCATGTCAATTAATAAGGTCTTGTCGACATTGGCCCTCATCTTCTCCCTTCCCATCATAACCAATTCAGTGTAGTAGACCAATGTCATCTTCACAACATCCATATCATTCTCAAACTTCATCTCTTTGTACATTGTCTCTAAAGTACCAATATGGATGTGCCCTGTGAAATCATTCTTCAAGTACTTATTACGTAGAGATTCAGTTCCTTCAGCCCTCCTCATAACTATTCGATTAGGTGACCACCACAATCCCGTCACCAATAGGAAGTCTTCTTTGGTGAATGTTACAATTGTAACATTCAAATTGAATGTCATTGAGCCCTTCCTATGGTCTTCAACCTCCCTCAATAGAATGTAAAGGACCAATGGACTATTGAAGATAATGTTCATGTCCACAAATCACCCAAATACAGTCTTCCTGAAGAGGGCAAGCTGAGTGGGAGTAAGGAATCTTGAATTTTCTAGCCATACTATACAGAACAACAAAAAAACAGGGATAAATAAGAATTCTGTTCAATACTCGATATATGATGCACGTTCCTCGATGCATGATACAAGATACTCGATTTCTCATATCCGATACATGCTACATGGTGTCCCTTACTCGCTACATTACAAGTGACTAGATGGTCGATTGTTAAGCATTCAGTTTGATTTTCCACCTTCATGCATTATCCAACTCAAACCCTAAACTCCAAACGGTCTGAAATAACAAAAATATGAAAATTGAAACGAAATAAACTTGAAGTCCAGCCAAACATGCAAGATATGAAAACAAAAATGAAAATCGTGTCGGTCGAGCATCAAGTAACATGGAAGCGTATATCAAGGAACATGATGCAGAGATAGTCAAGTTTTGAGTGAATAGTGCCAAAATACAAAAAAGAAGAAGGATGTTACCTGATGATAGTCGAGTTTCGAGTTAATGGTGCCAAACTACAAACAAGGAGAAGAATGTTACCTGAACTAGAGATAATGGAGTTTCGAGTGTAGAGGTGTTGTCGTCGAAGAATATACAATCGGACAAACAAAAAGAATAGTCTGAGCTCGTGGGAAGTGGTGAAATAATGGACTTCAAATGCCTAAAAACAGGTTATGAATTCAAAATAATCGAGTATAAATTAATCGAGCATCGAGTATGACGTTGATATGATCAAGTATACACGTGTCAATTGCAGCCATATCAAGTGACCATGAAGCTGGTATCGAGTGACCTTCAAATAGGTTATGAATTCAAAATAATCGAGTATAAAGTAATCAAGCGTCGAGTATGACGTGGATATGATCGAGTATACACGTGACGATTGCAACCGTATCGAGTGACCATGAAGTTGGGTATTGAATGACCGTGCATCGAAGAACATGTAACAAGCCATCGAGGATTGAGTAAATTCGTATTGGCAAGCGCAAGAGGTGCATCTCAAGGACGAATTAGTAAAATCACATATTTATGATGTAAGCAGAATACCACTTTCCATTTCTCATTTGGGCCTTTCAAATGAGATCATTTGTACAAAAAAAAAAAACCCTAACTTACTAATTTTTCAAACGCATTTAATGGTGTTGGTGTTCTTAGTCCACAAGCCTTGAGAAACGAGCTTTTTTTTCTCTCACTCTCTAGTTTTAGTTGAACGACATTTGGAGGTGGGGACATATTGACATATCGACAAATATTCTTGCTCCGTCCAACTAAATCAAATTGGTTGAATTAGTTTTCACTTGTTCCCCTACATGCTTCAGTCATAAGCTATGAGAATAGAAAACGCTTTTAAGGGTAACATTAGACTTGGTATAATTTCATATAAAGATACTCAATTCTCTTGTTCCCCTACATGCTCCAGTCATAAGCTATGAGAATAGAAAACGGTTTAAGGGTAACATTAGACTTGGTATAATTTTCATATAAAGATACTCAATTCTCACAGTATGAATGTTATCTCTTACCGTCTATGGGTATTATCAATATACTTATATGGTGATACTCTAAAGTTTGGCTGTCACTAAAGCAGCCTCAAAATCTGGTCTATGAATTATGTACATGGAGAAGGATCTTGATGTGAAACTCAACTGGTTGTGGCCACGCCCATAGCTTTCCTGCAGTGAGAGTTAGACATCGAAATATATGAGACCTTTTGAATATGTACACAAATATTAAGAGTAGTTGAAGACACTGGTTGCTAATGATTCATAGCCTGTTGCAAACAAATGGTTCAGTCAAGAACTTAGAACTCTCAGTAAATTTCAAAGTTGCTCTCTATTTCGAGTCTGGACTTATCAAAAGGATTGAACCATCAAAGTACTTATTTCATGGCAATCCTTTGGTGAAGAAGCATTTATGGTTCTTGAACTTTCATTGAAGAGTTTCTTAAACTTCTGTTATCCAAATTTAAAACAATTTGATCATTGCCGTGAAAAATCTCATCAAAATTAAGCGTCAGTTTTTATTATGGATAATTTAGTTTTTTTAGTTTCTAAGAACATCCAATCTCTAATCAGTTACTCAATCTACATATGCAAAGAGGTATTAAAAAAAATCTACATATCCAAGGAATTCCAATAAATCTTAATATTATTGTTCACGATAGAGATTAAATGGTTACAAACTTTAAAGTTGCTACATATTAAAGTTTAGGAACTAAATAGTTACAAATTTGAAAGCACGAAGACTAGATTATTACAAACTTAAACCTTTCTAATCTCAAGTTAGTGTTTACCTGATCAAGTTTACTGGAAAAAGGGTCTGTTCTTTAGGATTCTTTCGGTCCACTAGTTTTTGAAGGACCAGCTCTTTCCACCATGACATCATACAGTTGCTTCCCATTCTGATCATTAAAGAAAATTGCAGTTTGCTAACAAACTTCCCACCAGTCAAATTCTTCTAGTGAAGATAACAAGGTATCATTAGGAAAACCTCATTTGCATCAATTAGAACTTACAAATATTACTGGGAAGAAGTGCACTTGGCCTTCTGGCTTTGTTTGAGTTTCTTTGAAGTACACCAGAATGGGAAAATTTGGCCACCATAACTCCCAGTTCACGAAAGTGGAATATCTGCAGTAATTAGTAAATAACATGGATTCAATTCACTTTATATATGCAGTTCATTCGGGTGCGTAAAGCTACCTACTTCCAACGATTCTTTCCACCCACAAAGGCATTTTCACCAGAGTCTTCAAGCTGATCGCCTATTTTTACCTCCTAAATCACATAACATAAGACTGATCTTGTCATTCTTGAATCTAGATAACTTTTGCAGAGACATGGGTCTCAAGAGAATCAAAAAGAAATTTAAACTCCTTCACCAATGCAAAGAAAAACGAAAAATATCTCCACTTTTCCAGATTCCATATTGGATATGACGATAAACAAATATTTTCCGAATTTCAGCAGACATACCAATGCCTCATTGTCAAAGACAAATCTTACTCGAGTAGCCTGGAAGAAGGAAGAAAAACCATCAACTGATACTTAGAAAAACATACATGCATTTTCAATACCTTATTAAGAAATTTGAAGGCATCTTCTGAATATATCTTAAGATCTTAGGAGTGAAACTTTCTTTCTTGAAGGTCTATTCTTTTTTATTATTACCTGGACCAGTAGCAGTAGCCCAAGAAGACCAATAGGTACAGCTGGTAGCAAATTATCAGTATAAGCTAACCCGCCAGCAGCACCTGTTACAATTATGATGTACTTAAAAGATGAAGTGGAAGGGTAAACTGCTAAGAAAGATAATGGTCTGCATTAATTTGTTAGAGATGTAAACACAGTTCTACGTAAAATCTTAGTAAAAAAGAAAGGACAAATCCTCAATGATACAAGGTATTTCATGTAGAATCCAGAGATAAAGCAATGTGCTCGGCTAAAGTGGACTACATTAGATGATTATGAAAATACAAAATGCATTATTCTCCAAGCATAGCTTAGTCAGAGGAGTGACTTTGACACTAGAGAACCTTGCTTTCTAACATGCCAAATGATATTCACAATGTACTTTGGAGAAAGTAGAAAGTGCAATTATATGTATGTTTTATCACTGTCACCTTTTTTTACCTGGATTTTACACGACATTTGAGAACTAACCCCAAAACCCGTCAATTTTCAACAGCAGTTTTTATCCTCAAAATGTCTGGACTTCTAAAGTGTGCAAATCAAGACTTAGCAGGCAAAGAGTTCTTTAGTACCCACCAAGTAAAATTATTGGAATTCTGTAATCTGGATCAGGAATTACAGTCTCTCGGCCCTTGACCCTCCTTCCAAGCTATGAAACACAAAAGTTAGTTTCTTTTTTTCTTTTCACTATAAAGAAATAAATAATAAAAAACTGTAGAGATAAACATAGACCTACAATGAAGTGAATACAAGATGAAAGTTTTTATTCAAAAACATTGGAAGTGAAGGAATTACAACAAAATAAGTCCGCTGGCAGAATAAAAAAAAAAAAAGAAAGAAAAAAAAAAGAATTAAAACAAAATATTTGAAAGTTTAGGTACCAAAACGAAATTAATACAAAGGTTAAAGTAATCCAAACATTTTTTAAAGACTTTTTTTAGTATGAGGTGAAGATTTTACTTCAATCTGACGAGAAGGTGCAGATGTTTTAACCACAGAGTTCGGTCGTGTTGTAAATAAGCATCAAAGTTCCAACAAAAGGTTTAAGCAAACAAAATAGATCTGATGTTTTAAGAATCATAAAACCATCTAAAAAAAGTTCTGCATTTTATAAAAGCAATGTTGGAAGAAGACATATGGATAAATGCAACGCCAAAAAGACAAAAGGAATAAATTCATCAGACATTGAAAGTAAATGAAGAAAGGTGAGGAAGAAAACCACTGAGGCCACGACAGAGAAGCTACGACCGCTACATTTTATGTTTCTTCTCAGAAAACTTTTATCAAACACTATATGGGCACCATAAAATGAGCTTCTCAAATTCCTCAGAGAACCATCCACTTCTTTATCTGATCAAACACACAATTAATTCTTCTTCAGCAATTTTTTTCCCACAAAAATCAAACCCATTTCTGAGAAATTGAAATTGAGACTAAGGAGCCAAGTATCAGAATTTGTAAAGGCAAAAAGAAATGACGTCTCCCTTGAATTGAAGAAAAGGGTAAAATCCTGAAGAAACAGGGCATATATTACACAAGAGTTCTTATCTTAAGGACCTAGAAACTAAGAAACTCACTTGGGCAAGAGAAAAATCGAGAAGAAGAGAAGAGAGTGCAACCCATGATCCTGAATTCGCTTCTGTTGTCTAAAAACAAATCAAAATTGCTGCTTTTTTATGAGGACGAGAAACGAGTTGAAGTGAAAGTGTTGCCTCATGCAGAAGACTGAATTTACACAAATACCCCTGAGTCCTCACAAAAATGAGCAATTTATTTAAATGCCCTTGTAAAAAAATTTGAAACATTTGTGATGAAAATGTATGATTGATGAGTAAATTCGTGGTCTTTTGGTGCTCTCTCCTATAAGTTTGCAAACTCATTAGTTTCCATTAATTGCTGTAAATAATCTTTTTTTTTTCCCACAAATTACTTATTTTAACAAAAAAAAATCTAAGTATGACACCCAATTAAACTCCACCGATGCACAAATCAACTATTGAACAAACGCACACAAGATAAAAGTGTAGTAAAATATATTAATTATAATATCTATTTAAGTTTAGAGTAAAATTAAGACACTATCAAAGTTTAAGATCTATTTTCATTAGATTAAAATTTTAGGATTATCAAATTTGGTTAAAAACACACTTTGGTTCCTAAATTTTTATAAAAGTAATAATTTAGTTCGTGTATTTTTAAATTTGTAACAATTTAGTTTTTGAATTTTAATGTGATAATATAGTTCTTGTACTTTATAATTTGTAGCGATTTAGTTTTTACTGTGAAATATATTATTAAGATTTAATGAAATTTCTTACACACATTGATTGATAAATTGTTTAAAAATTATTTTTTTATAAACTATAAAGGCTAAAATCGTTACGTAATAAAAGTTGACACTTAAATTTGAAGAGGTTTTTTATATTAGAGGCTAAATCCTTATAAATTTTAAAATATATAAACTAAATTATTATTTATTAAAGTTTAGATAATAAATTATTAAATTGTTTAAAAATATTTAAACTAAATTATTACTCTTTAGAGTTCATAGACTAGATTACTTCTATAAATGTATTACTCTCGAGGTCAAAGAGAAGATTACTTTTATAAATGTTTAGGGACGAAAATGCATTTTTAAATGTTTAGGGACGAAAATGCATTTTTTTTAAGGATAAGAAATGATTTTTTTTTCCTTTACCAATCTAGCTTTTTGAAGGAAAAAATATCGATAGGGGTAATTTGGTAATTAAGTGGAGGGGATGATGGGCCTTATCTGGTTAAATTTGCTTCATTTCCCACCAACTAAATCACAGACAATACCATCATCAACACACTGCAGAAGCAGAACGTTAAAGCTCATCGGAAAACTTCTGAATTTCTCTCCTCAAGAACAAATTCGAACTCCAAAGCCCCATTTAAATGGCTTTCTCTACATGTTCTTCCACACCCATTTGCTCCTTTAATCACTCAAGCAAGCCCAACTCTGGTATTTTCTTCTTCAAATCAGCTCTTTATGAACTTTTCTCTGCAAAAGTTGTCTGGTTTTGTTTCTGTTGATTTCCCTTTCAAAATGTGTTTATAGTCCTTCCCTTTCGCATTTTGCAGGGGTTCTTCTTGGAAATTCAGTGCCTCAGAAGGCTTTTAGGATAAATAAAGCTTTTCAAAGAACAAACCCCATTAGGCTTTTGTCTTTTGAGGTCAAGGTATGATTGTCTCTCTTGGCATTTCTTTCCTATTTTCCTTCTTTCAAATGAAATGAACTTGTTTGGTTATGTCTGTTTTGTGGATAAGTTGTTGGAAATTCAGCGGATTGTGGAACTGGAAACTATGGAATAGTCTTTAATTCTCTACCGTTTGTCTTTGGCTAAGCGTTTTGTTAAGAAATTGACAAATAAAAATGGACAGTAAACTTAAAGCAATAGAGAATTAGTACATGGTTCGCCAACAGTGTCTTAACTACATTTATGAGTAGAGTGAGAGAGCAGTTTTATTAGAAAGAATAATTTAATTTACCGATATGCTTCTAGGGTTAGAGACTCTCGTACTTGGTCGAAGCGTTAAATAATAGATTCAAGGCATTCCAATAGATTTAATAGGAACATCTTAATGTATGAGTGGAAATGTTTGTTTGAATAACCATTAGCTAGGTAGATGAATATTAATTGAGTTGAAATACATGGATGTAAGATGAAACTGACCAAATCAAGTTGGTTTTGATGGTTAGAACTTCGAAGTATAATGGTTGGTTGGTTTGATTTCTTAAGAAAATTGGTCTTGATGTCAGTTTTGGCTTAAAACAAATCCAATTCAACCTGATTACACCTTTTTTTAATATATATATATAAGAAACCAAGCTTTCATCGAGAAAAATGAAATAATATACAAAGTAATACGAAAAAAGCAAGCCCACAAGAGTAGAAGACCCAAAGACTAGACTCCAATCCAACAAAATCAAACTAAAATCATAGTTACAAAAAGACCTCGTTACTTGATCCCTATTTAACTCACTATTGAACTGCATGAAGAAGAAGAACACAATTTAGTCTTCTTTTTCAGTTTCTCAGAATGTGTTTTATTCTTGCTTTGACAGGCTTCAGATGGTGCAGATAGTAACCAAACCACAAAATACAAAAGCATTGTTTGCACTGACTGCGATGGAAATGGTATGTGTCATCTCCATAGAAAATAGGGACCTCCTTCTTTATTCCTTCAGTTAATATGTGTTTCTTCTGTTTCAAATTCCCAACTTTCTCTCAAACTTTTGAATGGTAACAAAATATACGTTATTAACTCTTAAAAAGGATGAGGTAACTGAATGAAAGTTCTCTCTTATCAAAAAATGAAAAAAAGGTTGGTAAAATGAACCATTAGTTTGACTATGTTCTTTTGGTTATTATGAAAAGGCTGGTAGAACTTGATTTTATACAGTTGCAGGCACATTTGATCAAACTTAGAAGAAAGCAAATATGATTGGAAATAGATAAACAGAAGATCAGTTGATAGATTTTGAGAGAGACAAAGAAATAGTGTAACCTTTGGTCTTAATTCATTCAATATTTTACAGAAGATATACATCATATGTTCTCAAATGGAGGGAATAAGAGCCAACATGAGCATAGCTCAAACGGTATGAGGTTCAACTCCCAACACCCCACATGTTGTAAAAAAAAAATGAAGAAATAAGAATAACAATGTAAAGATTTTGTAAGCTCAATGTTGGGGAGCAATAATATATCTTCTAAATTTAATCAGCCCATTCCAACACAATATATTATCCAAATCCCATATCAAATATTAGTTCCAAGTATTGAATAAGAAACAATTGGAACTCAACTTAAAAGAAAAGATAAACCAACCTAAAACTCCTAAGCAATAAGAAGATGGTAAAATCAAGATAACGGAGGAGAAATTAACACCGAATTTATATCGGTTCACCCCATGTGGCTACATCTAGCTCTCTGCTACCGAGGCAAGTTTCACTTTAATGTCTAGGAGAAAAAGTACAAGAGTTTACAATTACTCGATAATGATTTATCTTCTCATGAATCACTCTACAAAAGCTCACAAAACTCTTAAATGGAGGTTCAAACATTGCTGCAGGCCCGAATAAAAATGCCTCTCTTTTGTTTTCTTTTCGATCTGAAAATTACACACAGCCCCACTTGAACAAAGTTGAGAGATTGAACAAGCATTGAGACTGAGTTAACATATAATTTTTTCTTCTCAATTTTTAGGTGCTGTCCTATGTTCTCAGTGTAAAGGAACAGGAGTTAATTCAGTGGATCACTTCAATGGACAGTTTAAAGCTGGTAGCTTATGCTGGTTGTGCAGGTACTGATGAACAAACTCTCCTTGATCTTAATGTTGTTTTGTCTGTCTTATTACTTGGCTTCATTCTAGAGGTTTGAATTATAAAGACATGTAAACCAAAATGGTTTAGATAATTTACAACTTGCAAGTACTAGGATGGAAAATAGTGAGTGGTCAAGCTTTCATCTAATTCTTCCAAATATAAGTTGCACAATTTGTAAGTTTAATTGTAAGGAGGTGTTTGGCTCACAAACCAAGCAACCGTATGTGGGCTTAAAGTTTCACTCTGATGGTCCTAACGGGTCATCTACTTAACTAGAACGTTCCCTAACAGTGTATAAACCATTGCATTTACAATTAGTTCAATAATTACACTAACCTCTCGATCGTGATATATGCCTTGATTAGTTGAGTTATGCTGGAGTTGACACAAACCATTGCATCTATTATCAACGAGTTCAGTCTAATTCCAAAGAACCTATTTAGAGTTCTCATTGCATTTGTTGAAATAAGGCTATTTCAATCACAACCATTGTTCCTTTCGAGATATCTGATAGATTTTCTTGAAATAATTAATGATATAGAGTAGATTATAATCTTATTAATGATAAAATTTGAGGTTCTGAACTAGTTAATGTCTTTAACAATGCAGAGGCAAAAGGGATATCCTTTGTGGGGGCTGTAATGGAGCTGGTTTTGTGGGTGGATTTATGAGTACAGCTGACAGTTAGTACTTTGTACTGCAAAGTATGAATTTTCTTTCACCTGCATCAGAAATTGGAGTATTTTAAGTCAATTAATGACCTATCTGAGATGAAAAAACGTATTAATTTGAGTAATTTTGTATAATGGTTCACATAATTCCCAAGTTTGTAATTGAAAATTATGAATGCTTTTCTGCTTTGGTTGCATTCCCCCGAAGATTTGAGATTTTTGAGATGTAATATATGACCAGTATATGATTTTCGGTTTCTCAATTATAAAAAAAAATTGTCCCAAGAAAAGTCTTCTTTTTTTAAATTTTATTTTAATGTTTAATAGCATATTGAGATAATTAGTAAAATACAAACGATTAAATTTAATACTATACGTCAAAGCTAAAGATATTCATAGAAGTTGGGAATTAGGTTTTCACTTGTCATCTATTTAGTTGTTAAGTTTATGGGAGACTAATAAATGACTATTTTTAAATATAGAAAAATGAATCAAAATATTTACAAATATAGTAAAATTTTACTGTCTTTCTACAACAAATCAGGATAGACTTTATTTGTATCTATTCGTGTCATTACATATAAGAGATATCTTGTTATTATTTGTAAATATTTTCAGTAGTTTTGTTATTTAAAATAATTTCTTCCTAATAAAAGAAAATTAATATTATCAATTCAATCCAAATAAATTAAACAATATCTATATATAACAAATGGAGAACTAACATATGGATCATATTTCTAACCTCTGTCTCTAGACCGAAAGGAACGTCTCTTTAGCAAAACTAGTATAGCCAAGACGGTTAATTACATTTTTAAAAAACTTGATATTTGAATCTTCACACCTACATAGTTGGACTCATCGTGTTAATTTTTTTTTCTTTTTTGTCTATGTAAGATGTTTTCATCGATATTTTCATATATCTACGAGTTTGACATCAACAAATGAGTGAATTGACACTTCTATTCTATCGTAAAAAATCTATGTAAGATTAAAAAAAGAAAGAAGTAACGAGATATAACTAATGTGGATTTACAATATAAGTAATAAACATTTTAACTTGTTTACAGAGTGTAAAATGTACTTTTTTTAATTTTTTTAAAAATATTTATCGATATCAACATTTTATCAGTATTTCCATTAAAATTTTCTTCGATATAAATATATTTAAAATATTGGTTGGACTAAATAGAAATGCTTTAAAAACTTAAAAAGAAAAAGGTTAAATTATAACAAATACCCTTGAACTTCCTTTATTTAAAAAATCTATATCTATACTATATTAAATAGAGACATATGCAAGAATCTTTATCTTCCTATATTGCCCTTCCATTTTAAACAAATTCTCATTATACCCTCCTATCTCTTAGGTTAGTTACTACTTATTATACCCTTATTAGTTATTAATATTGTTGAATCTATTTACTCCACCCTTTCATGTGATTGTTTGTCATGATTGTGTTTCATAAATCCTTCTTGGTAACCCACCTGATTTCTCCATATTTACAACATGTTCCAAATTTTTCCTTCAAATCTCTATAAAGGAATCGTAATGATGTTGAAGCATGACATTGACCTTATTTTTGTATTGTCTACACTTCTGGTAATTTATCTTTTTATGATTTCAAATTGAATAGTTTGTGAAAATCTCTAATCTAAATCCAAACCAAATTCAATGTCTTTGTTTTTCTATGTAGAGGTTAATTTCCAAATTTATATCCATATTATTATTGTATACATAGTTATTTCTACGAGCATTATAAATTCTTCTCATTCTTAATTCTAAATCCATCATTGTAGATGTTATAGTTCAATCTACCATTGTAAATTTAGTCTATCCTTTTTGTTATTTTTTTAAAATTAGTAAGTTTAAATTTTCAAATTTATTTCCTTATTATTATCGTATACATAGTTCTTTCTATGAACATTATAGGTTCTTCCCACTCTCAATATGAAATCCATCATTGTAGATGTTTTGGTTCAGTTCACCATTATACATTATATTTAATCATACCTTTTGTTGATTTTTTAAAACTTAGTAAGTTCAAATTTTCAAATTTTATTTGATCGATTTTTTAAACTTAATGTTTGATTTATTTGCTCCAATTAAATTGGTCATTTTCATTAACATACATAAAATTATTTATTTATTGTTAAAGAAATATTAAACTCCTTATTTTTTTCATTTACATGTTAAAAACAAAAGGATGTTTTATATTTTAAGAAAAAATAAATTGAAATATTTAAAATATGAAGGTAGTTTTTTCCTCCGATCCTTGTTTTTGGTGTTGTTGTTTATATATATATATATATATTTGACAATTTTTAACTTAGTGGCTACTTAAAAAAAGATTCATTAAAATCATGTATCAATAAACTCAAAAAGTAAATTTGATTAACAATACAAAAAGTTAAACAATAATTGGAGAAGATTTAATTATTATATTTTTTTTAAAAAAAAAATTATGATTTGAGATCCTAATGATAAAAAAACAACTATCAATTTCACTTATTATAAATTTTGTTTACGATAGGATTTTCCTTCGATACAAAAATTGAGATATATACTGCTTATGAAAAAAAAAAATTCTTCCTTATTTTCCTTCCAAAAAGCAACCCTCAAATAACTATCCCATAATTAAAGTAATATTTTATGGTATTATGTTACTTTCATATAAATTATATTTCACAAATTTTATTTTAATCCAACTATATCGTTGTGTATTTCAATTTGATTTATCGATCTCTTTTTGTATCTTTATTTACTATAATATTTTTATATATCTATTTATTATATTTAAATGTTAAAAGCTCTTGAAGTTTTATAATTTAGAATAAATAAATTAAAAATGAAGGTACTTCTATTTTTCTAAATAAACATTTTAGTCTAATCATAGTTTTTTATTTTGTTTTTTTTTCTTTTCAAATATTCATATCTTAGTCGTATACTAAAAAAAATTATCAAAATCAGATATCAACAAAAAAAAAATAAAAAATAAATCCAAGTAACACTTAAAAAAACCTTAAAAACATGAGAAGATTTAGTTATTATAATTTTCCTCAAAAATTGATTTGATAGGTTGGATCCTAATATAATAGAAAAACAACATTCAATTTTGTTTACAAAAGATTTTTCTTTATTCAATGTCAAAATCATTAAATATTTATTTATTTTTTTTCTAAATGAAGGTATATAATCCTTATGAAATATATTTTTTTCTTTTTCTTTTTTCCAAAAAGCAACCATCAAAGAACTACCCCTACCCCATAATAAAAGTAATTTATATTCTTATGTCACTCTTTACCAATTTACTTCACAAATTTTATTCCAAGTATATAATTTTGTATATTAATTTGATTCATCCATCTATTTTTATATATTTATTTATTATAAATTAACTTGAAATAAGAAATATATAGTTCTGATTTTTTAAAACTTTATTTACTAATTAAATACAATGAATATTCAGTAAAATTTAAATTATTTTTTAAAACTTTACGTTATATTTTTTTTTTCAACTAATACATTTTAAAAGTTGCAATATTATCTCGAACTTTCATAAATGTTCAAAACTACCATTGAAATAAAAATCCTTTAGAATTTAGAACAAAAATCGAGACTTGAAACTGTGTGATGACGACCTAAAACGATGAGTTTGATCTATATTTTATATTTAAATCACTACCACACCATTTAATATCTCAATTTTCATCCAACATTCTAATTTTTTTTATTCTAATGATACTTTTGGAATATTTATAAAAGTTAAGAACGATATAATTATTTTTAAAAATATATGATATTTTTTAAACAAATGATAAAGTCACGACCTATGAAGCACAGATTGGCTACACGATACGGATACGATCGGATAAGGCGATTCGCTAATTTCTAAAAAACTAAGATACAGATACGTCTAAGGATACGTTATTTTTTTTATATGTATATTTTAAATATATATATATTTCTAAAAAAACGAGGATACTGATATACATTTTTTTCTTTAAAAAAAAATATAGGATATAGATAAATTTAGCATATAAGTTCATAACAATAGATAGAATACAAACATTGAAATACAATACAAAAAAACAACATTTAAGATATTGAAGCACAATAGTTAATAAAATACAATACAAAAGTGACTCATATTGCAAAAAAGAAAGAAGAGGAATATTAGAGAGAAGCATGAAGATAAACGAAAAACTTATTGTTGAAGATATTTAAATAGTTTATATTTTGATGGATTTTGTGGAGACTCAAATGTAAAGATGGAGATTAGATGATTCTAGTCTAGCGAGTTTTTTAAATAGGTTGCCTAATTTTAGATTGAGAAAGATTAGATGAGTTACTTGTCTTTTCCTTAAAAAAAAAAAGTACAAAGATATGTCAAATCGCGGATACATATGTCAAAAGTATTTAAAAGTATAGATACGTCAACTCTCGCAAGGTCACGGCCAAACAGATCCGACTACGATTACAAGTTGACCAAAATACCCTCAGTTCACCAGTATGTGTTGATACCGTTGCCGTCATCGAGGACATAACAGTAATTGCACAACTCTCCTCACCGTCTTCCTTATTCGCCGCCCCGCCGTGAGTTCCAGTATCAGCTTCCCTTTCTCCACGCAAGGTACTCTCTTTCTCCATCTTTCTCCATCTTTCTTTCTTCTTCTATTTCCAATCTTCTTTCTTCCTCCAGACGTGTTCGATTTAGTGAGATTCACCGTCTCTTTTCCCTTTCTATTGATTCGATCTAAATTGCTAGTACTAATTGGCGGATATTTTCAGAAACGGACGTATTTCAACAATCAGAACCTTGGAGAGGAAGATTTTGACACTGTGGGTTGTCAATATCCGTAAGTTTCGTCTCCATTTTTGAAGTCATTTAACTTCTCCCAATTCCCATTTTTAGGGTTGTTTGTATATGATATTTGTGGATGATTTTCTCTGGAGTTAACCTTTTGTATTCTCGATCATTAAACGGTACGCGAGAGGTTTCTGTTTCATCAAAATTAATTGTTTAATTTCTGAGAAAATATCTGCGCATCATTAGGCAGCCGATTTAGGGTTTGGGATAAATTATAGTTGAGAAGTATCTTACAGCCTCATTATGGTGGTTATTTTCAAATTTCATACTCTTTTTGGGTTACGGATATTGAACATTGCGCAATGCTTACCAGCCGTTTGATGAAATTCTTCTATGAAGTGGTATGCTTGTATTTGTTCGTCCTTCATTCCTCCTTAGTGTGGCTGTCACTTTCTTAGTTTCTGCTCTTCTGGTGTGACGAACATTGAACATTGCATAGTGGCCACCAAATGTTCGATGATATTCTACCATAAAATGGTATATTTGTTCATGATCACCCTTCTTCATACCCCTTCAATGTGGCTGTCACTTCCAAATTTCTTCTCCTTTGGGATGATGAACATTGAACTTTATATAGAGCCCACCAAATGTTTGACGAAATTCTTCTTGTAGGTGGTATAGTTGTATTGTACATGTTCATCGCTCTTGCTTTCCCACATATAAACAAAAAAGATTGTCATTTGAGAATTGAAACTTCTTGTTTTAGATTCAAATGTAACTTTACCATGATTGTTTTTTTTTTTCTGTTTGTGTCAACTTGGGTGAAATTCTAAGTTTCTGTCTATTTGGTATTCAAGTTTTAAAAAGTATCTTACAGGTTCTTGAACTTAAAAAATGTTTGGTAGATCCTTGATACATCCAAATTTTAAAAAAGTAACCAATGTATTAAATATAAAACTGAATTTATGTCTAATTGGGCCATAAACTTTCAATGTCATGTCTAGTTGGTCCTGAATAATAAATGCTGAATAGGTCAAGGACCTATTAGATAAAAAATTGAAACTTGAAGGATCTATTTGACACAATTGAAAGATTAAGGACCTATGAGACACTTTATTAGTACAAGGACATGTTAGATACAAAGTTGAAAGTTTAGGAACCTACTGGACACTTAAAATTTACAGACTAGATAGACACAAATTTGAAAGTTTAGGCCTTAGGGACTAAATCTATAATTTAACCATCTATTTTTCTCTTGAAGCTTTGATTTTTAAGTATTAGTTATGATTTCAGATCTGTACAATGAAGAAAGGCTTGCACCCTCAAATGCAGTGGATATCATATGTCACTCAGAGTGGCAGATTGATGCACGTTATGATGACCAAGATACACCATGTTGGTAAAGTTTACCACTTGAGAGCAAGGCGCCAAATGGCTGAAAGTGTTGGGCAGATTGCGAGGTTCAAACGTCGTTACGAGAAAATGATTGCTGAAAATGTTGAAAATGCTGATAAGTGAGGTTCAAGGCAGCTCAAGGATCAGCTGTTCACTTGGATCATTATGGATTCCTTTTGAGAGCATGATCTTGTGAGTGTTTAGAATTTAAAGTTCACTTCTTTCAATGGAGTCTATCTCTTTACATAGCCCAGCATTTTACAGGACACTGAGTTATTTCTTATAATTGTTTTGATGTGCTTTTATCATTAGAATGATCTAATCTGCATTTTTATTTTCTATTCAATAACTGTGATCATTTTCCCATTATTTGTTTTTAACCGGGAGTGGGAGCTTTGCTCCCCTAGAGACTATATGTGGGGCATCTGCGTCCGCCCCAAGGCCAGACTTAGGAGACGTCAAGGGTTTTTTCATTTTTGGTATTAAGCTCACCCAAAGGTTCGAACTTGGAACCTTTAAGCCGGTTTGACAAAGAGACCCTAGTGGGCCAACAGGGCTGCCCCTTGGGAGGCATTTTCCACCTTGTTTACCTAATTGTCTAATCAAACTCACAGGGCTTGTTATGCTAATAAAAGCCTACTAAATAGTAGAGTTGTTGACTTAGATATACTCTAGTTGTTAGGTATTTAATACCTCCTCTAACCCCTATGAATTCCAGGTTTGAATCCCTTAAAAAAGTTTGGTATTCTTTTTGGATAACTTTGGTGTCCGAGGGAGAAATTATTGAGGTTGGAACAATGCAGTCGTTTGTCTTGTACTGTTCGAGATAAGAAACTATAAACTATAGGTCGAAGTGTTTAGTTAAGTAGTGGTGACTATATTGAGTATTTTTTTTGCTCAAGATGCATTGCTATAATGTGTGGATCATTAGCTTAGCTTTTTAGCAGATGGCTTCCATTTTGAGCTTACATTTTCTTTCACCATTTCCTAGTTTCCTGGAAAAGGGTCTTACACATGGTAAAAGTGAAGTATACATTTATGCAGTATTTGTTTTTGTCATTGACAAATCATGGTGTTTAATGCTCCTGATCCATTCCTTTTGCTTGTTTGATTATTTTCGCTCTTCGGCTCGCTCTCGTTACATGTTTAGTAGGCAAAGGTTGCTAAATATATCGTAAACATTACCATTCCTTTATAAGATTCTACATCATTTGAACTTTAGTTTTACATGTGTTACTGTTAGTATCAAAAGTACTCCACACGAACATCAAAGGAAGACATACAAAACTAAAAGGGAACTTCCTTATAGTTGGTGATATCTGAACCATCCTCTACTTGGCTACTTCTTCTAGCACTGGAACGTTCTTCCATGTATCCTCTAATCCATTCATTTGCAACGGTGGCAATGAGAAGACGCTCACAGTCGAGCTCCTACTTCGGATTTCCTTCAAAACCCGTAATGCAGACACAGTGCTTTTCATATAAAGTGACTCCATATACTCAATCTCTGATAGTTCCTTAGTTGCTTTAAGCAGATCATCAATGTTGGTGGTGGCTGGCTTTGTAGGAGCACCGACTTCATCGACTCCATTTGAACAAGAAGAAGGCAGCTCATTCAAAGGGAATAGAAGATCCAGCATCATCTCACACTGCTTCACGAGCGAGTAAAGCAGGTCGGTTGTAAAGAAAGGCTGTTGCAGAACCTTCTGACTGTAGGGTAGGCGGATCAGCGCACCAGTCCTTTTGTCATACTTCTTTAAGATTTTCACAAGTCCTATAATAAAAGGGTATGCAAGTTGTGAGCAGTAAAGAATTTCTTCAGTATTATAAAGTGTTTTTCTTTTTCAAAGGCAACCGAAGCATATTCTTAGCATAAAGGAATTGATTCAACAGTTTGTGGCCACAATTCGAAGCGTCTATAATATTAAAGATATCATTATGTGCCGGAAGAACATTAAAATAGCATAAAGTTCATCAATACCACAGAATTTTCATCATCATCGAAGAAAAGAGACAAAATTTCATATTCTAGACTTGACTGCAAAATGGTATAAATATACATTCAAGCATCGTAATTGCCAGCCAACCAATACATAAAGTAGGGAAAGGATACATGAAAGGCAAAAGGGAAAAAAATGTGTAAATTGCAAAAATCTACCACTAAAATAGAGTTAGATGTAATTATTACTTCAAATTTTTAATGGTAAAAATTGAGCCTTCCAGCTGGTACAAGAGTTAAAATTAGAATTTCAAATTAGAAATTATATAAGTTCGAGGGTTATTTTCTATCTACGATCACTACAAATTTGATGGTTTTATTTTCATAATTGTTTGAATGTGTAATTGCGCATGCGTGATTTTTGCAATTTAAAAAAGAAAAAAAACACCAAAGGATGCACACCTGTAAAGTTAAGGGCACTATAATTTTCCAAGAGAACCATTTCTCCATGGAAGTCCACAATTTCCTTGCGAATTTTAACCATCTCTTCATTGGAATCCATTGCTTTTCCGATCCTATCTTGTAGCTCCTGAATTATATTAAAAAAGAAAAGTGGAAGCAATTTGGTCATCAGCATGGACCTGTAATGATGATTGGTTATAACTTCTAAACAGATGAAATTCAAGAATTTAATCTTCTATTGGAACAAATTTCTTAAACCAGAGATTTTCCTCTACTCGAAATCTTGAATGAATGTGAATCATCAAACAGTTCTACATATCGACACAAACCAGATACATAAACATTAAACAATCTCCGAAAATCATGTTTACAGAATTCCAGGATTAAGTGCCTAAATCGATCCAAGGACATCTGAATCATAATTTTAACAAACAATCTCCGAAAATCTTGTTTACAGAATTTTCAGGATTAAATGCCTAAATCGACCCATTAAATTTCTCTCTCTCTCTCTCTCTCTCTCTTTTTTTTAATAAAAAAAAATGCCTAAGATCCAAGGACATTTAAGAATCATATTTTTCTGGTGTTCGTTCATGCGGCTAGGTCAAATTCCAGTATTGAATCGCATACCTACATCATTAATTGCAAAAGGAATGAAGTAAATCCGAAGTCTAATTCAATTTCTTCTCTCCAGAACAAACCGAAACACAGATCTCAACGCTCTCCTAATCAGAACGAGAAATTGAAAACTAGAGTCGAAGAAGAAAATTACCTTCAATCTGATGATGTACTCTTCCTCCTTTTCAACAAAGAAACTATTAAATTTCTCAAGCTCATCCTCCAATAACTTAATGAAATTCATCTCCTCACTCGATGAAGAATCGTCCTCCGCATCAATTCTCGGCCGCTTGCTCAGTCGTTCACCGCCTTTAGGCTCAACAAGCTTGAGCCGCTTCTTCAACTCCTTGTAGGACAAAAATTTATCCCGCCACTCAGGCAAAGTTTCTTCGATCTGGTTGCTCAGACTCTTGCCGAACTTCATAACCACAGTTTCCGACGGCCGGAAAAATGAACTGATAATCGAATTCTGGTGGTGGTGATGGCAATGGCGATTGTGAAATGAAGTAGTTAGAAAGGAGAATTGAAGGAATATAACGGTAAGAGAGAGAATATTCGAAGAATTTTTCTTCGAATATCCCTTTTATCTTCTTTAAGCATATTTCGGGGTTTTATTCCTTTCCCTCAAAGCGATGGATGAGGATTTATAATTAATTTTTAATACTTTTTTCTCTCTACTTATTACATGTAAGCTTCTGATTGGTTGGTTGGGTTGAGTTAACATATTCTCTATTTTTTTTATACTTTAAAGTGGACTTTCATTTTGAAAGTTGTTAAAGAAACACAATATTAGGTTTTTTTATTTTTTATTTTTTTAATTTGGTGTGTTAGATTTTAATTGAAATTAGTGAGTCTTAAAATAATTTTAATTTTTGTTGGATTAGTGGATGAATACAATTGAGTCGAATATCTAGAAAAAAGTAACTAACACCTACTCTAGTTCAATACTTAAAATGAATAAAATTGAAGGTTTATAATAGAAATTAAGGGAGCTAAACAAAAAGATAAGAATTGATTATTGTTTATCAAGTTTGGAATAGAAACTAAAATTTTTCAATTTTTTATGATTGGAAATAGGGGTTTATAAATAAATTTTATTTGTCAAAACGAGCGCAGCTTAATTAGTATACATTATGTGTTATGAACTAAAAAGTTTACGATTTGAATCCTCTCACCTTTATTATAATAAACAAAAATTAAAAATATATTGACAAAATAATAATAATAATACGAAGACGACGACTTAAATCTTGTTTCTATGGGCAAATTGTTGCCATTTAAAAGTAATTACATTTCTATTTGTTTTGTTTTTGTTTCACAATACTTCACTGAGCTTAGATTTCTCCCCATTTTAGATAAGAGCTAACTAATCTACCTAAAAACAAATTGTTTAAAAGAGTGAAAGATAGAGTATGGAAAGCTTTCGAAAATTGGAAGGAACACCTTTTCTCCTTGGGCGGAAAAGAGGTGCTTATCAAATCAATAGCCTAGACTATTCCAAAATATATAGTGAACTATTTTCATATTCTTAAAGGGCATTTGTAAGGAAATCAACCGAGATTATGCACAATTCTGGAGGGGTCATCAAAGGAAGGGAATAAAGCTCATTGGATTAGCTAGAAGAATATATGCAAAAGAAAGTTTGATGGTGGTTTGGATTTCAGAGACATTAGTCTATTCAATCAAGCTTTGCTTGCAAAGCATAGTTGGTGCATCCTGAGAAATCATGACAATTTGCATGCTAAATCCCTTTAAGGAAAGTATTTTAGAGATGATGACTTCTTGAAGGCCTAGCTAGGGAATAATCTGTAAGACTCCTCGATACCCCGCACCAAAAGACAACCAACCAAAACAGAAAAAACAGAGGGAAATAGAGAATAAAGAACAGGGCAATCGAAATGCTCTTTATTTATATACTTCTTCTTCAAGTCTCTCGTAAACACATAACAACCCTCTTGAAAATACCTCCCAAAATACACTAACACTCTTCCCCTAGCCTGCTCAATTGTTGACCTAAAAGAAGAAACAAAAGAAACACTCCTAGCACCTTTGAGAGAGTTGGGTACTTCTCTCCACCAAAAGCTTGCTAAGCTTTTCACCACATTCTTCTCTGCCCTCCTCCCGTACCACCATTGTCCTTTATAACTGCCTTGTGGTCCCCCCTTCTCCAACGTTTCCTTCCTTTGCTTCTTTAATTGAGGGTTCATTTCCCTTTTTACCCCTTCGTTTGTAAGTGTAAATAAATTGTGGCTTTACAATACCTCCCTTCTTGAAAAGAACCTTGTCCTCAAGGTTGAAACGGGGAAATTGTTGGTTCATGGCTCGTACGTCTTCCCAAGTGGCTTCATTTTCTAACATTCCTTTCCATTTGACCAACCATTCATTGGTAGCTAATACTTCATTCCATCTTACTCCCAATACTATCTTCGGGGTTGTTTGTAGCTCAAATTCCTTGGTTAAAATGGGCGGATGTTGTTGTACTTGATGGCCTTGTCCCAATTTCTTTTTCAGTTGCGATATATGGAACACGTTGTGTACTTTAGCCTCAGCCGGCAGGGCTAATTTATATGCAACTTCCCTACTCGCTCGACTACCTGGTAAGGGCCATAGAACCGCAATGCCAGCTTCTCACTCCTCTTCCTTACCAAGGATTTCTGCCTATATGGTCGTAATTTCAAATATACTTCTTCTTCAACTTCGAAAATCAACTCTCTTCTATGTTTGTCTGCCTATTTCTTCATCCGATTTTGAGCAATGGCCAAGTTTTCCTTCAGTGCATTGAGAGCTAGATCTCATTCTTGTAACTGTTGTTCCACTGCATTGTTGAAGGTTTTTCTATCTCCATATGTGACTAAAGGTGGAGGAGGTCTACCATAGACCGCTTGGTACGGGGTTGTCTTGATAGAGACGTGGAAGGTCGTGTTGTACCAAAGTTCAGCCTACGCTATCCATTTGTTCCATTTCTTCGGTTGCTCATTACAAAAGCAGCATAGGTAGGTCTCTAAGCAACGATTCACCCTCTTAGTTTGCCCGTCTGTTTGAGGATGGAACAAAGTACTCCTCTTCAATTTAGTCCCCATGGTCATGAACATCTCCTTCCAAAAGTTATTAAAAAATATCTTATCTCTGTCGGTTAGGATTGATAAGGGAACTCCATGGTGTCGAACCACTCCTTAGATGAATATGTCAGCTACTTGTTTGGCCGAGAAGGGGTGTTTGAGGGGTATGAAATGTGCATACTTACTTAAGAGATCCACTACCACCATTATGGAATCATAGCCCTCTGCCTTTGGTAAACCTTCCACAAAATCCATGCTCTAATCTTCCAAAATCAGATAGAGAATGGGGAGGGGTTGTAGTAAACTAGCAGGAGTTAAAGTTTCATATTTGTTCCTTCGACAGGTCTCACAACCTTCCACATATTTCTTCACATCGGTCTTCATTCCCTGCCAATATCGTTCCCCACTCATTCTTTTATAGGTCCTTAGGAACCCGGAATGCCCACCTAACACTGAGTCATGGAATGTGTGAAGCAGTGAAGGTGTCAATCTAGATCTTCGGGAGAGCACCAATCTGTCTTTATAGGTTAACCTGTTATGCTGCCATCTATATTTTGGTTTCCTCTCCGAATTTCCCTTCAGAATGGTGATGATCTTCTGGAGTTCCTCGTCCTCTTCAACCTCCTTCAAAACTACCTCAATGTCTATTATGGTTGGGGCTGATAAGACACTTAATTCCACCTGAGCCGGCACCCTGATAATGTATCTGCTGCCTTGTTTTGCAGGTCTGATTGATACAAGATCTCAAAGTCGTATCCAAGTAATTTTGTCAGCCAACGTTGGAATTGTACTTCTTGTTGTTCAATTAGGAACTTTAAGGCCTTTTGGTTTGGAATCACTGTGAACTTACTCCCCAACAGGTATTGCCTCCATTTCTACACTGCTAGGACTACTGCCATCAACTTCTTCTCGTAAATGGACTTGGCTTGAGCTCTTATTGATAATTTCTGACTGAAGTAGGCTATAGGCTTTAAATCTTTCGATAATACAACACCTAACCTAGTTCTAGAGGCGTTGGTTTCTATCACAAAGCAATTAAAGAAGTTAGGAAGGGCCAAAACCAGGGCTATCACTATGGCTTGTTTCAACTTTTCGAAAGCCTAATTGGCTTCTTCATCCCATTTGAACGAGTTCTTCTGAAGAAGTCAGGTAAGGGGAGCTGCAATACTTCCATACCCCTGAACAAACCTCCTATAATACCCCGTAAGTCCTAGGAATCCCTTTAATTCAGATACATTTTGCGGTTGTGGCCATCCTCTCATCACCTTGATCTTTCCATCATCGACTTCTATCCCCTTGGCTGATATCCAGTGGCCTAAGTATTAGACCCTGGTTTGGCAGAATGTGCACTTCTTTTGATTTGCATACAACCTATGATCGTGAAGGACATTGAATACTACTCCCAAATGTGTCTCATGTGTCGATATGTTCAGGTTGTACACCAAGATATCGTCAAAGAAAACTAGTACAAATTTACGAAGGAAAGGTCAAAAAACCTGGTTCATCAATGATTGGAAGGTGGCCGGCGCGTTTGTGAGCCCGAACGACATCACTAGAAACTCGTAATGACCTTCATGAGTCCTGAAGGCTATCTTTTCAATGTCCCCCTCGTTCATTCTGATTTGATGGTAACCCGACCTCAAATCAAGCTTTGAATAGACCGCTGACCCATGCAATTCATCTAACAACTCTTCAATTACGGGTATAGGGAACTTGTCGGCCACAGTTGCTTGGTTCAACTTCCGATAGTCAACACAAAATCTCTACCCGCCATCTTTCTTCTTTACTAGCAGGACAGTGCTGGAGTAGGGGCTGTGACTTGGTCGAATAATTCTGGCCTTGAGCATTTCTTCCACCAATTTCTCAATCTCTTCTTTTTGGTTATGATTATACTTGTCGGGTCTCACATTTATTGGTTTCTGGTTAGCACTCATCAGGATGCGATGGTCAACAGCTTTTCTCGGAGGAAGTTTTGTGAGTTCTTCGAATATGTCCACATTTTGCTCCAACAGAGCTCGGATCATGACTGACAGCTTCTCAGACTTGTTAGGATCGCCCTTCTCCTTATTTCCTTCCTCATTCTCGAATTCGTAGTTCTGAAACTCTACCATAAATCCTTGGTCCTCCACTTGCCATGTCTTTGTTAATGCCTTGAATGAAACCTCTGCTTTGGTCATTAACGGATCACCCCCTCAGCATAACTTGCGATTCCCTTGCCAAAAAAGACATGGTCAGTGATGGCCAATGAATTCCAATAAATCCAGTTGTGCATAACCAGGGCATTCTAACACCACGTCCATTTGTCCCAAATCAATCGCCAAGAAGTCCACCTTTACATTCAGGTCGGGGAGCTTTAATTCTGCTGCTCTACATACCCCTTCACCTCGTATGGTCGTGCCATTGCCGATCACCACTGAAAAGTTCTTCTTATTCACCGGTAATTTTAACTCCTCCACTATTCTATGGTGCACGAAATTGTGTGTTGCTCCACAGTCGATCAACACTACTACTTCTTTCCCCTTCATCTTCCCTTTCAACTTCATCGTACCTCGGGCAGACAAGCCGCACATTAATCTCAAAGCTATCTCAATGGTCTCCTCTGTTTCTAAATCTTCTTTTCCTCTTGATTTTTCCCCTTCCTCCTCTTCTCCGTTTGCCTCTTCTCCATCGTTGGTGATAAATAGCATCAAGTCGCGGTTTTCCTTAGCCTTGCATCAGTGTCCAGGTGCATATTTCTCATTACATCTAAAACAGAGTCCCTTGTCCAGTCATTCTCGGAACTCACTATCAGACATGCATTTCATCGGTGGATCCTTCTTCATGAAGTTGCTCTTAATAGGTAATGTAATTCGTTTGGTCGTCTGCACTTCCACGACCTTTCCACTCTTTCTTTCAGTTGTCAAACTCTCCTTCATTTGGGCTTCCTTTTTGCTTGGCCCAACTACCCCTAGATTTGCTAAGGCCAACTTCAGGGCCATGTTCCTCTCGCTCACTAACTGGGCTTCGTGCATACATTCTTCCAATGTATTCGGTTTTCTACTAATAATCTCGGCCCTCAATGTCGGTTCCAACCCATTTATGAATGCATCCTTGAGAACATCTTCGGCTAAATCGGGTAGGGGTGCCGAATAAGTCATGAATTTCTTCACGTAGTCCGAATACGATCCTTCCTGCCTTATCCTCAACAATCTCGCACCTAGACTCCCTTCTCCGGTAGGTCTGTAATACTCGAACATTCTCCTTTTCAGCTCTTCCCAAGTATTGATGGGTCATCGGTTGTGGCTCCATTGGAACTAGTCGACTTCATCCGGCCCAAAACTAATGACAGCTACCTTTACCTTCTATTGATCGGATAACTCATGGATCTCAAAGTAATGTTCGACCTTGTACAACCATGATTTCGGGTTTTCTCCGGCGAAAACAGGTATTTTTAACCTTTTGTACTTGCTTTTGTCAGCTTCTCCTCCTCCATTGTTGGGTGTTGAATTGGCCTCATCAATCTTTCCTTTCATTTTCATTCGTCGTCCATCAGATGCGCCTGACTCTTCAGCCTTCCGAGCATCATTGCTCTCTCTCATCTCCTCTGTAAGTTTTTCTATATTTTTGCAAAGCCCCAGCAACATTTCCTTCATTTTGGAGACTTCCTTCTCGTTTTTTTCCATTCTTTCTTCTATTTGTTTTTGAGCCATTGCACACATTCGCCCCAAGGTAAAGCAGCTCTGATACCACTCGTAAGAATCCTTGATACCCTGCACTGAAAGACAACCATAAGAGTGTCATGCAGGTATCCATTCCGAACTGGAAAAATCTCCTTGATATTTCTTTTTTCCAGACAAAATGAGTGAGAAGATGCCTGAGAGTTCTTCACCTCTTTCATCCATTCTGAGTGACGACCGGAGCCTTCGACCGGAGTTAGATCTCGAGAGAGTTAGCTCCACCGCCCATTCATAGCACCACCGGCAGCCTTGACGCACATCCGCTGGAAGCAAGTCTTTGCTTTCGGCCGGTCATTTCATTTTCCTTTATTTTCTTATATTGTATTGTATGACATTTTGTGATTAAGGAAATAGTACAATTTGTTTTCAATGCATTTCTCTATTTCCTTCGACTCCATCTCCATCTTCTTTGTTTAGCATCTTTACTTTCATTGCAACACTTAGTGAGTTTTCTTGGGTATCGCATACTTAGCCATGTGGATTAGGGATATGAAACATGTAGCATCCCACCGAGAGGTGTGCGTTGCGTGAGTGTGTGAGTAACCTTATTTGCTTAGTGTGAAGTTGCGACAACGCCTGTCTATAGGCTAACGCAATGCTTGTCTATGAGTAAAGTCAACAACAATCAACTGCCCGGGAGGGTAAGTAGTTGGTCGCATTAAGCAATGTATGCATTGTTCACTAGAGATAGGAATAATCTTAGGTCAGCCAAGTTCATGTAGTTACCTTGTCCTATAAGCACATCATTAATCATTTAGGCATACTTGGGAGAGTAGTCTAAAACCCAAATCTAAGACTCGAGAGAGTGGATTGGAACGTATAAGCAAGAGCGGGGAACTTAGAGATAAGCTCCGTTTGCTAACCTACATCGCATGCACCCTAGGAATAGGTATGATATTATGTGGTCGCCTTATTTATGTGTGTTTCACTTTGTCATCGCATAAATAAGAATAGAGGCTTATGTGTAGGTTCTATAGACTTATCACATATATTGCATGCGTTCTAGCATTAGAAGCCGTAGTATTCGCACCGAGATGTGGTTTACTATTTTATATGTGTTGCATGATCGCATGGCTTGCGTTGACTAAGGTTGCCCTTGCGGTCACTCTTAAGTATTGCAATGAAAACATCTCCGCATTTTATCTATTTTTCCATCCATTTATTTCATGTGAAAATTTGTCGTGTCTCTACTTCTCATACATATTTTCATTGCGTTGTCTGTTAGAAAGGAGTAGAAGTAGGGTTAACTTAGCAACCTCCCTTCCATTCTTTTATTTAAACCGCCGCATGCACATTACCGCATTCATTTTGCTACAAGTCCCTGTATTCGACCTCGGATCACCCGAGAAACTTGCATTCGCGTTATACTTGGCGTGAGCACAAGAAAACTTGTGATAGGACGCATGGTCATCGCATACATTCGTTAACGCATTATCATTCCAATGCATGATCATCGACGCATGACTATTAACGCATACCTTAAGAACATGCATCGCATATTGCGTCCAAGGGATTTTAGTTGTCGAATATTTGACATCTAATTTCCCATCATCACTCACTAAGCAAAGTAAGCAGTGTTTCTATAGATAGGAATAATCTTATGCTCAACGCAACCATGCGTTAAAGAGATATAAGCATGTGGCTGACCACCGAGAGGTGTGCGATGCGTTAGTATGGCGAGCTAGGATTACTATTGCGACCAAGCATTATGATGTGGTGAATTTATTCCCTCCACAATTATATTTCTCCATGCACCTATTTACACGTTAACAGTTGCCACATCTCTACCAATTCTCATAGTCAAACTTCCATTACTCAATCTATTTAGTTAGGAGTAGGAGTAGCGCATAGCAATTTAACTTCTTTCTTTTTATTTTTATTCACCGCCTCAAACACATGACTTTACAAACATCATTTAGTTACAAGTCCCTGTGTTTGACCTTGGATCATCCCGAGAAACTTGTGTTCTCGTTATACTTGGTGAAAGAGCAAGAAAACTTGTGACAGGAATGCATGGTCATCGCATACACGATTAATACATATTGTATATTCTTCATATTAACGTATGACCATCAACACGTAGAATTCCATGCATATCAAGAGTGCATTTTCCTCTCATCACTTGGCCACTACTCTTACCGCATCTTCCAATTGACTTGGAGTCGGCTGCTTTATGATGCGGTTACCCTCAGCATCAGGGTTATCTTGTACATCGAGCACTTCGTTAATAATTCCGAGGCAGAATTGAACAAAGTAGTATTCCATCAACTCCGCATTCTTGAAGGAACTCTCTAAAGAGAGAACCTTGAGTGGAACCAAGATCACCCCAAATCCATTTTTCATTGATTATAAGTATTACAGTAAATCAAGAACAAGATATGCATTTACATAGATTATAACATGCACTAATAAAGGAAAACTTAGGGTTTCAGAAACCCTTACCTTTGAAGACTATTCTTCAAGAATCCCTTGAATAAGTCATGAACGAAACTTCTTCTCCAAAAGAGACACCACCAAACGGAGCCTCTTGTATTCTCCTTAGGGATCGAGAACAACAGGAGGTGTGGGCTCTGTCTTAGGGTTTTGGAAGAAGGAAGGAGATGGAAAGGTGGAGAGGAAGTCTCCTTTCGTTTTTTCAAGAGAGAACTATTCTCTTAGTGTTTCATATAGAAATATTAATTTAATCAAATTCAATTAATAATAATTATACATATAATAACAACCTTATTATATGTATATAAATTATATGTCATATCTCATATAATACATAATCTATAGTTACATATTGTATCAAATACAATATAACTTATAAATGTATTTTCTCTCAACCATACATGACATTTAATATATCACATTTATAGTAAACTCACTTATATGAATCTCATTCATATAATTGATATTTGGATCATATCTAAAAATTTAACTCCTCTCAGCTTATTTATGGTATTTATATGAATCATATTTATATTAAAATTAATTACATAAATCTCATTGACATAATTAGTACTTGAATCATATTCAAATTCCTCTCATATTAACTTATATTATAATGTATAAAATACATTATATTAATTATATCACATATATAAATAATTTAATTAATTATATCATATATAACTAATTCCCTCAATTAATTTGAACATTTCAAATTAATCCAAAAATAGTTTTCAATTTAAATCCCTGTTGAGCTATAGAATGGACCTTATGGACCTAAAGATTAAACTCTAACGATACTTGGATAATTAATTAAACTCTTTAATTAAATTACCCAACATCTGTTAACTGTCGGTCATTCTACTAAAGTCCGACAGCTGCACTCTTCGCACTACAGATAGATTTCTAGGTCCATTGGATATAACCAATCAACAGTGCGATGACCCTTTACAAATTGCTCATAAGTACAACTGAGCCAAAATTATCATTTTGCCTCCGTAGTTACATCTAACTTCTTAAGTACCATTGATCCCTCTAATGAACAATAAGTCATAGTCCAACTATGACCAAGTCCCTCTCGGGCCAGGATAGGGTGTGCTCACTATGTTCAAGCCCTAGAATCAGCCCTTAAGGGAACAATTTATCTACTTGTCCCTACATCGAGGAAGGAGTGAATTCCATCTCGTGTAGCTATGTTTTCAGCTCCCCAGTCAGACGAATCCCCAAAATGGTAGGCTTATTGAGTTGGCAATCGACCACTCTCACCCATACAAATCAAATGACCGCCTTCATGAGCAGGAGTTCCAACTCACTCAGGATTCATGTCATGTCACCTATGGTCATCTTAGTGAAATGTAAGTCTCTATTATTAACGGCGTTATATAAAGAGATTAATCATTTTGTGCTCTAATTTTATACAAACTCTTTGTATAGGATAGCCCAGCTCACATATCTCTACATGAATGATCAGGATCAGATTATTTGTAGCACTTTACAACACTTGTAACACCTACAAAGCGGGGTATATCCATAATGTCACCAGGATAAGAAACCCAATCTTATCCATCTACTACAGATCGTTTAGGTTATTATTTGAACAAGATCCACTTGTATGTCTCTACATACTTGTTTAAATTACATAAAATAACCTAGAATCTTAGTTTATTAGATTGAGTATATGCTTATAAAATAACACTTATTTTATTAACAACAATATGTTTATACAAAGTTTACGAACTACGAGATTACAAGGAGATTTAGGACACCAATCCCAACAATCTCCCACTTATCCTAAAGCTTAGGGAGCCTAATGTACAATACAAATAAAGTACAAAATCACAATAAACTAGGGCATAAACTATACCCTAGTAACATCTTCCGCTTGCCCTAAACAACATGCTGCATATCCTGTAGACCCAGACTTTCTAGATGACCCTCGAACACTTTAGCCATGAGAGCCTTTGTAAACAGATCAGCAACGTTGTGCTTCAAAGCAATCTTCATGACAGTCACGTCACCTCGATGCACAATCTTCTGAATCAAATGATATTTCCTCTCTATGTTCTTGCCTCTTTGGTGACTCCTAGGTTCCTTAGAATTTTCCACAGCACCACTATTATCACAATAAAGTGTGATGGGCAAAGACATATTTGAAACGACTTCCAAATCAGTAAGAAACTTCTTAAGGCATACAACCTCTTTAGCAGCATCATAAGCAGCTACGTATTCGGCTTCCATATTGAAGTATGCGATACATCCTTGCTTAATGCTTCGCCATACTATAGCTCCTCCATTCAGAGTAAACAGTGACTATGATGTGGATTTTCGAGAATCCCGATCAGTCTGAAAGCCAGAGTCTGTGTATCCTATAAGGATCAAATCCTTATCTCTATACATGAGCATATAGTCCCTCATTCTCCGAAGATACTCGGGGATCATTTTGACTGTCGTCCAGTGATCTAATCGTAGATTGGATTGATATCGACTGACAATCTCTACTGCATAGAAAATGTCAAGTCTGGTACATAATATTGCATACACAAGGCTGCCAACAGTCGATGCATAGGGAATTCGTCTCATTTTCTCAACCTCTTAAGGAGTCTTAGGACAATATTCCTTAGACAATACAATTCCATGTCTGAAAGGTAATAAACCCTTCTTGAAATTGTGCATCAAATATCTGACAAACATCTTATCAATATACGATGCTTGAGATAAAACCAACCTTTTGTTCTTACGATCCCTTATAATCTGAATCCTTAGAACAAACCGCGCCTCTCTCAAATCTTTCAGTTGGAATTGGGCAACTAGCCATTTCTTTACATCAGTCAGAAAACCTACGTCATTCCCAATGAGTATGATATCATCCACATACAGCACAAGGAAAGCTACTGAGCTGTTGATGATTTTCTTGTAAACACAAGGCTCATCAACATTCTGATCAAAGCCATAAGATTTGATTGTAACATCAAATGTCATATTCTAGGATCGAGATGTTTGTTTCAGTCCATAAATGGATCGATTAAGCTTGCAAACTTTTTGCTCTTGATCTTGTTCAATGAATTCTTCTGTTGATTCATCTAGATGGTCTCTTCAAGATTACCATTCAAAAAGGCAGTCTTGGTGTCCATTTTCTATATTTCATAGTCATAATATGTGGCTATGGACAAGAGAATCCTGATAGACTTTAACATGACAACAGGTGAGAATGTTTCTTCATAGTTCATTCCATCAACCTGTGTATAGCCTATTTCCACAAGTCTAGCTTTAAAGTTCTGTACCTTTCCATCTACACCTCTTTTCCTCTTATAGATCCATTTATAACCTATAGGTTTTACCCTATCAGGTTGATCTACAAGCTCCCAAACAGAATTGAAGTACATGGACTCCATTTCTTGATTCAAGGCTTTAATCCATTCATCCTTGTCAACATCTTCCATTGCTTGCTCTCCATCATCAGTTATGATATTTTGGGCCTTTGTTAAACCCATGTAGCGTACAGGTGGGTTCATAACCCTCCCACTACGTCGAGGCAATCTCAACTCCTGAGATGGATGACTAGATGAACTGACATCAACAAATCTTGTTGATGTATTGACCCCTTCAACAACTCTTGCTGAAGTCTCAGTAGATTCATTAGAAACTTCACTTAAAACAATTTTGCTTCGTGGCTTATGATCCCTCATATGGTTTTCTTCCAAGAAGGTAACGTTTTTCGATACAAATACCTTATTCTCACTTGGATCATAGAAGTATCCATCTCTCATTTTCTTGAGGTATCCTATAAATAGGCACACTTTTGAATGAGGTTCCAACTTTTTGGGGTCTACCATTAGCACATGGGTTAGACATCCCCAAATTTTGAAGTGGCGTAAACTACCTTTACGACCTCTCCATAACTCAAAAGGTGTTTCAGAAACACTCTTTGAGGGAACGTTGTTCAAAATATAAACTGCAGTCTTTACTGCATATCCCCAAAATGAGACAGAAAGATGAGCATAGCTCATCATAGACCGAACCATGTCTAACAGAGTTATGTTTCTCCTTTCTGATACACCATTCTTTTGAGGTGTACCTGGGGCTGAGAGTTAGGATGTGATTCCATATTCTATTATATAGTTTTGGAATCTGAAGTCCATATACTTTCTACCATGATTAGATCGTAGTGTTTTTATCTTTTTACCTAACAAGTTTTCAACTTCAGTCTTGTACTCCTTGAACTTCTCAAGAGCTTCAGACTTATGTTGCATTAGGTATAGATACTCAAATCTTGAATAATCATATATGAAAGAGATGAAATATTCATACCTTGTTCATACTCTTACATTCATCGAACCACAGAGGACTGAATTTATGAGCTCCAAGGTTTCTTTGGCTCTATAACCTTTTCTAGTAAAAGGTCATTTGGTCATTTTGCCTTCAAAGCATGACTCGCATACTGGTAAAGAGTTTTTCTTCTAAACCATTTAGAAGTCCACTTTTCACCAACCTCTCAATCCTATTGAGATTGATGTGACCTAACCTTAGATGCCATAGATGGGCAACTTCAGGAACACATTGACGCATGATCAAATCGAGGCCTTACTTGTAGAGGAATGGCTCATCCCAAAAGTAAAACTTGTTGTAGTGCATAAGCCTTTTTCTTTGTTGTGCATTTAACTCTTCGGGAAACTGCTTGGTGGTTAAGTAGTTGACAATGTCAGCATACCAAGGTTCTCGATCTTCAACTTTCAACAGGCATTTGTCAAAGAATTTTTCCTCGATTTCTGCCAGCCCTAACTGAAATTCTTTATTCTCTAAGTGTAGTAGTTAGTTAGCCACCTGATTCTCTATCCTTAATTTTCAGGTCAAATTATTGTAACAGTAGTACCTAGCGAATGAGTCTGGGCTTTACGTCATTCTTATCCATCAAGAACTTAATGGCAGAGTGTTCACTATAGGTGGTTGCAAACGTACCAACCAGATATGCTCGAAAATTTTCAATTGTAAACACCATCACCAACATTTTCTTCTCTATGGTTATATAATGTTATTGAGATTCATTAAGCATCTTGGACGCATAGAAGATAAGGTGTATAACATTTCCCTTCTTCTGACCCAACATTACTCAAACTGCTACATCGCTGGCATCACACATTAGGTTGAAAAGTTGTGTCCAATCAAAAGCCACCAATATAGGTGTTGTTGTTAACATGTACCTCAAAGTTCAAATGCATGTTGGCAGTTTTCATCGAATACATAAGGTATGTTTTGTTCTAACAATGCGCTCAGTGGACACACAATTTGGAAAAAAACCTTTGATAAATCTTCAGTGGAAACCTGCATGGCTTAAATAGCTTCTCAGGGCCTTGATATTTACAGGTGCAGGCAACTTTGCAATCATGTCTATCTTTGCGTCATCAACTTCCAATCCTACCTTAGAAACCTTATGGCCAAGCACAACACCTTTTGTCACCATAAAGTAACATTTTTCCTAATTAAGCACCAAGTTAGTTTCCTCATATCTAGCAAGGACAGCTCCAAGGTTGTTAAGGCAAGTCAAGTAAGAGTCTCCAAAGATTGAGAAATCATCCCCAAACACTTCGACAAATTGTTCCAGAAAATCGGAGAAGATGTACATCATACATCTTTGGAATATCCCTGGTGCGCTACATAGCCTAGAGGTCATGCCTCAGAACGCAGATATTGTAAAGGGACAAGTAAATGTTGTCTTATCCTGGTCTTCCAGGGTGTGATGATTTGATTATAGCCAAAATATCCATTCAAAAAGCAATAAAACTTCTTTTCGGTTAATCTGTCTAACATTTGATCAATGAAGGGGAGTGGAAAATGGTCCTTTTTGGTTGACGCATTCAATTTCCTGTAGTCATGCAGATGCACCATCTAATAATACTTTTGGATGGAATTAACTCGTTGTTACTCTTAATGACCATAGTTGTGCTGCTTTTCTTTGGCACACATTGTACTGGGCTCACCTAGCTACTATAAAAAATAAGGCATATAAACCTTACGTTGAGCCATTTGATGATTCCTTTCTTCACTACCTCCTTTGTAAGAGGATTGAGCCTGTGCTAGGGCTCAATTGATCCTATATTCCTTTATTCTAATTTGATCCTGTGAATACAGTGAGATCGGTTGATCCCTCTGATATCAGTCAACGTCTAGCTTATTGCGTGTGTATGCTTCTTTAATATATGCAATAAAAGTTGTTTATTAGTAGGAGAAAGTTTAGATGAAATTATAACAAGTAAAGTACTATTGTTTCTAAGAAAAATATATTTAAGATGGTCATGAAGAGGTTTAAGTTCAAGTGTTAGTGGTTCCTCAGAGAAAGGAGCATTGGCTTTGACTACTGCTCGTCGAGACATCCTTGGTCCACTTCCTGGTTCTCCTCTTCCCCAAGAAGTTGAATGATTCAATAAATTGATAAGATTCTGCATCATCGAGGAACTTCAGTACGTTTAACAGATTGAATTTTATTTCTTGATCATCTACACGCATGGTCAGTTCCCCTTTATGTACATCAATCAAGAGTTTTTCGGTAGCTAAAAATACGTGTCCAAGAATGATTGAGACGTCTCTATCAGCCTCATAGTTCAGAATAATAAAGTCTATGAAAGAAATAAACTTTTCAACCTTTATTAATACATCTTTGATATTTTCCTCAGGGTATGTGATGGATCTGTCAGCAAGTTGTAGCGTTACCGAGGTAGGCGTTGCTTCACCATTCTCGATCGTTTTGAAAATTGAGAGAGGCATCAAGTTGATGCTAGCTCCTAAGTCATATAACACATGACGCACATCTATTCCTCCAATCGAGCGTGGGACTGTAAAGCTACCTGGGTCTCTTTGCTTCTCAGGAATATTTATGCTGATCAGTGCGTTACACTTCTGAGTCAATGCCACAGATTCAAAGTTGCTGATCTTTCTTTTTTTCGAAATATCTTTGAGAAACTTTATGTAACTTGATGTTGATGTGTAGCTGTTTATTAACATCGAGGAATCGTTTGAACTGATTTTTGTCATTCTTTTTTTGTAGGCGTTGGGAGAAAGGCGCATTCAGACGCACATCAGTTACCCTTACGTTGGACATGCTTGGTTGAGAATGCTCTTTTTGATTCGACTCTTTCAGGTGTCGTAGTTGCTTGAGATGTTTGTACAGGTGTGTCTACAGGCGTTGAAGGATGATGATTATCTTTTCTTGGGTTTTTTTCTCTTTTCTTCCACTGGTAGTCTACCACTACATAATGTCACTGCTTGACATTTTTGCTTTCCATTGTTCTGTCCGGGTGCTTCAATGTTGCTGGGAAGAAGCCATGCGACTAGCCCTTCAGCTCACTTGCAATTTGTCCAACCTACATCTCTAGATTTCTGATCGATGATGCTTGACTTTTTAATAACTCATCATTTTGGGCTATGTACTTTTTCAATAGATTCTCAAGCGGAGGAGACAAATTTGACGCATTGCCTTCTCTGTTGAAAGACTGATGCTGTGATTGCTGTTGTATGGGCTGGAATCCAGGCAGTAGTCTTTGCCTGTGTTGCTAATGCATTCTAGACTGATCTTGCTTCTATTAGTGACCACTCCATAAAAAGTTCAGATGGTTTTTTCATCTAGGGTTGTACGTATAGAAAAATGGGTTATTCTTCACGAAATAAACTGATTGAAGATTTTGGGGGCAATTATTATAGGTATGTCGCTCTCCGCAACCCACACAACTTAACATAGGTTGCCGAATGCGTCCATCTGATGCACGCTCTGTATTTGGTCTACATTTTTCATTGTTAAATTTTTCAGCAAGTTTGTCATTACAAAAACCTGCTGAAAGATTAGTTACGATGTTAGTATCGATCACATCCTGTTGTTGCCTCCTATTGTCTGTTCTGGAATCATATGCGTCTGAACTCACTCCTTATTGTATTTGGCAATTTTATCTAAAATCTCCTTGGCTTTATTGTAAGATTTGTCCATATTGTTGCATGCGGCGGCTACCTCTGCTACCATCTGAGATGGTCTATTCAATCCTCTATAGAAAGTCTCCATCTGGATAGTTAGAGGCAATTCGTGGTTAAGGTAGTCTTTTACTAGCCTTTTGAATCTTTCCTACGCATCATTGAGTGTCTCAGGTCTCCTTACTCAAAATTCATAATCTTTCGACGCCTCATTGTTTTGATTGTGGGAAGGAAGTATTTTTGCATGAATTTCTCTACTAGTTTGTCCCACGTCGTTATCTCGCTAGGCTCCAAGGAGCTCGCCCATTGCTTGGCATCATCTCAGAGTGAATATAAGAATAAAGATAATCTAATTGCTTCTGGCACAATTCCAAGAATCACGAATGAATTATAGGTCTCCAGGAAGCATTTTATATAAGTGTGTGAGTCTTCACTGCAGTCTATTGTAGCATAAAATATTTCATTTCAAATATGGTCCCATCAGACATTGGATAAATCTCCCATGTGAAAAGTCATACAACACAAGCGATGCATATTCATGCATCAAACCCTTACTATTATTCGCCATAAGGATTGGATTTGCGGAAGCATTGGCTAACTGTTGAGCCAAATTTTGGTTATCTTAGTTGTTTGTCAATTGTTGTTGCCTTAACCTTCGACGTCTATTCGATCCATTTCTTCGTCTGAAGGTCTTCTCAATCTCTGGGTCATATCTGAGTTTCGGAGTTCTTGCTCTATTCATAAAACGTTTACAAGTCTAGGCTTAACTTGTAATACACCTTCAATTGGAAGTTCTACAAAAAGATACAATGACCAAATTCAAATTAGTTATATTGCTAGAATCCCCGACAATAGTGCCAAAAACTTGTTGCATTTACTCGTTTTGTGATTTTGAAGTTGATTGATGGTAAGAATGATTGATTATGGGGAAGATGAATGATCTATCTCTTGGTTTGAGAAGATAGATTTATGTTCAAGCACATTTTGTCAGTTCCATACAAGTTTTCTTAAGTTAGACACAAGTATAAATCTAACTCAAGTGTCCTGGTAAGTCTAAGGTCTAATGCAGGGAATTTAAAGTAGACTAATGCAAAATGGTCGACTGATCTATTGTAGCGGTTTACTAATTAGTTGATATGCGTTGGTTATATACACTGAACTACTTAGCATGCTTGCAAGAGGAAGTAGGAGTTCAAATAAAGGAGAATAGGGTACATGGATGAATGGATCATGCATTAGATAGTATGCGTTGATTTCTTAGTTAAAACAACAAGCCTATATGAGCACAGTGACAGTGAAATGGAGATGGTGAAGATGTCTACTAGAATCTAAGTTTATGTGTGTGTTGCGTTTAAAGTATGTTCTCTAATTTATGCTCAATACCTCTTGATGTGAATGCCACATTTATCCTATCTTTAGGTTGCATGTGTTAGTCAAAATGAACAGACAAATGACATGAATAACTTTATCTCTAGAATTACTCAATGCCCTAGCTTGATGAGTTCCGCAAATAACTACTTTCTCGAGAAACTAAGTGCTTTTAACTTCAAATAAACTTCACACACACAAACAACTCAATAATCTAATAGATGGGAATGAGGAAATGCTTGAAATGGAGACTGAATTAAAGAAAATATGTTTTGATACATAGAATCTCAGTTCAATCAAATAAGATAGTGAATGAGAATGCTAAGTTAGGGAGAGAAGTCAAGCCCAAGGTTCAATCTCTTGTCCTATTTGGCTCGTTTTTATGCTTGTTATTGACAACTATGTAGAAGGGATGAAGAAGATGTCTCACTCGAGCTTTTCTCTGATAGCACGTCGTTGCCAACGGTGGAAAATGGCAATCGTTCCTCCTCTTTCTTTCTTACAGTCGACAGAGATGAAGGATCTACAGATTTTATAAGTGTTTATATCTCTAACTCCTAACTAATTAACTCCTTCAACCGCAGACAACTTTTCCTTATATAGGCAATCAGATCAAGTGATGTGATTACATTAAATTTCATACCCTGAGACAGTCACCTGCCATTCTACCTCGAGCAAACGCCATCAATCAGTTGTCCATGCTCGCTAGTTGTGATTTAATGTTAATTGCACAAGCCAAATGTATCTACCATGCCAGATAAGCTGCACACATGCTCCTTGTGTTGGCTTTGTCTGCAATACTTAGTAAATTCTCTTGATTCATGCATTGTAGTGTGTTAGTGATGCAATTTTTTACTTAAAGGATACTTTTACATGAGTTTATCACATGTATACAATTTCATGCATTTTTCTTTATTATGAATGCATTTATTAGGGATGCATCGCATGATGCAATAGATTGCCATGACTCGATTCCTTGAGATGGAGTTGTCATGTGTGGTAGGGAGTAGCTTTCTTTTGACAAAGTATAATCACACGTTCGCCTCTAGACTAAGGCTATGCGGTGATCGTGTTTTGATCCCTTTTGCTGAGATTTTCCACTTTGTCCCAGGCATGGCTATCGTCTTCAACGCATCTTTCAATTCTTCTCGCATTGGTTCCTCAATGATTCGATTGCCTTTGGCCGTAGGGTCTGTGGTTAGGTACGAGAGTGTTCTGATTCATTTGAAGCTAAATCCAATCTTTGCATCTCCAATCTTGGAGACGTATTTACTATCATAGAGGGTCCCTTCATAGAATGTGTGGACCACTTGTGCTTTCAGCTTCTGTGGTCCTACACAAAATTTTGCCACCTTATGTTGCTCATTACATTCATTATGAAGGCAGGTAGTGGAGCATCCTCGAGGAAGAATCCTCTATCCAATAGTAGTGGCAATCGCTTCTTTGACGCCTTCCTCTCTACCGCCTCAATGGGAATTTTGCCCTTATCCTTTCTTCTCTCAACAGGGCTAGTAGATATCCTGCTTCCCTCTCCTCTTTCTTTTGTCAATGCGGCTCCCTCCTTCACTGCTTTGTTTCTAGATTTTTTTGGCTGCTTTTTCCTTACAACCTTCTTCTTTTTCTCCTTTCCTTTATGATTATTGCCCTTTTTGGCGATGTTTTTTTTGTCTTCTTGGCTTCTTTTGCCACATCGCTACTTTAATCCTCCATCTTTTTTTTAAATTCAACTGTGGCTTTATCCGTACTATCCAATTCCTTAGGCTCATGAGGCCTACATCTTGCTGCATTAGCGGCTTCTTCTATTTGTTCATCACGTACTTCTATATCAAATTATGTCATTTTGTGCTTCCCTTCTCAGTTCTTGGAAGCTCTACTTCATCTTCTTAGATTTTTCGGCAACCTAAGTCACTAACTGCTCCACAGAGGATGCGAAGAGATGTACTTCTTCCTCAACCACCACTTTAGCTGTGTGATGCCTTCATTACAGTGGTGTTTCCTCTTTGTTCTCTTTTTCTTCATCTAGATCTATTCTGAGTATGGCCACCTTGCTCGCCATTGTTTCATCTTCTCTTTGTCCAATCATTGCTTTTCTCTGTTGGTTTTCAACGCCTTCATTGTCCAGGATTTCTAGTGGCTGTATCAAGATCTCACCAAATACCTCCCTTTCATCTCTTCTCCTCGACTCATTAGCGCTCATCAGCTCGCTTGTGTTAGACTGATCTGGCTGCATCCCCAACTTAGGTTTTTTGGGGTAGACTTCTTTCTTGCATGTTCTGGTGATCCCCACAATGGTCTTGGTTTTTCTTTCCAATGGTGATGAAGATCATGAAAGTGCTGGGGTTTGAGGGAAGGTCATGGTTGGTGGTGTCAGGAGGGCTGGGTCGATAAAGTTGGGTCTCCGGGCAGATGAAGGGGCATTTTAGTGGAAGGGATTTTCTTCTGACGGTGTGATTTCCAGCAAACGTAGGATGCTTGTTGGTATTACGACTTTGTAAAGCTGGTCGGTGGAAGATAGTTGTGAAGAAAATCCCGATTTTGATGGTGTTGATGTGGCGTCATCCTTAATGGTTTTCTGGCTGTCCATGAGTAGGTTTTTCTGAAGGAAGGCAGGAAACCAAGTGAATTAGGGTGTTGAAATAGTCACCAAAAAGCTAGCATAGAAAGTGCTTGAGAGGAAGGTTTGTAAGTGGAAAAATGAAAAAGTGAAGATGAAAGGCCTTTTATAGGCGTTAGTGGGTAGCGCGTAAATTGAGGCATGCGTCAGTATTATGATGGCACATTTATTGAAAAGGGAAATGTGGCAGGCAATGTGGAGTAGCGCTTTCAAGTGGCACCATGTGATGGACGTCTTTTCAAATTTCCACTGATGGTTGCAATTCCACTCGGTTAAATGTATTGGATGTGTTGAAGTAATTTTTTCAATGCATCCAACACTCAATGCAATACTCTTTTGATTTTTTAAGAATCCAAATTTCATACAATTTATATTGTAATCAGCCAATCACCATAAAAGTTCAAGCCAATTTCAACAGAGAATTATAGAACTAAGAAAGAAATAAAGATAAAAGAATCATAAAACTAAGAAAGCAATAAAGATAAAAGTTAGGATGCGCCCTTGTTAAGATGCCATTATTTTGCCGCAGGAACCAACTGCATGTTCTTCACTCAGGCTTTCCAAGATCAATGGAGACTTTATTGCGATTAACTTCGCCTCCATATTAGGGTTTAATGCATTACCCATTTACTTTAAATACATTAGTTGCATTGTCATTGGTTAACCCTAAAGCATAATGCAGAAAGATTTCTTTGATTATGAATGAGCTAGACCAACACGATTGCAATTAACTGGGAAATAAATGTAGTCGCTACTTAAACAAGAGAATTTTTTGAACAACACATTAAGTTTTCTTACAGATGCATTGGTCATGCCAATGCTTAGTTCTTTCTTTATAATTTTTGCACTCTCATAAGCCTGAAGCCTCTATTCGTCAAACTCATTTAATTGTAATTTCTTCACATTGCTAGCGGCTTGCAGGTCCAGGTTTAGCTTCTTTGAAGCCCAATGAGCTTTGTGTTCTAACTTCAAAGGTAGATGGCATGCCTCACCGAATATTAACACATATGGAGACATCTCAAGAGGTGTCTTATACGCTGTGCAATAGGCCCATAAAGCTTCATTGAGTTTCATCACCTAGTCTTTTCGAGTAGTGTTTACCACATTCTCCAAGATGGATTTGATCCCTCGATTTGAAACTTCAGCCTGCTCGTTGGTCTGCTGATGGTACGTCGTGGCAATCCTATGTTGAACATTATATTTAATTAACAATTTACTATTGATGCGATTAATGAAATGTGTACCTTCATCGCTAATGATCGCTCTTGGAGTGCCAAACCGTGTGAAGATGTGCTTTTAAAAGAATTTGGATACTATTACTGCATAATTCTTAGCACAAGAAATAGCCTCAACCCATCTAGATACATAGTCAACAACTACCAAGATGTAGTTGTGGCTGTATGATGGAGGAAACAAGCCCATGAAATCTATGCCCTAAACATCAAACAATTCAACTTCTAAAATCGCTGTTAGAGGTATCTCATTTCTCTTTGAAATATCACCTATCTGTTGGCAATTGTCGTGTCATACTACAAAGTCTCTAGCGTCTTTGAACTGAAGGGATCAAATCCCTAGCAGAAGCATGTGATTGCTTTGCAAAATTGTTAGAGTTAGAAAACACACAGTGGAACTAAATTGGATCATTAAACATTCTAATTCATTAATTTTGGCTTTAAATTAAGCATGCTCATAAATTAATAAGAGGGTTTCATGACATACCTTTGAAGAAACACTTGAAACTCGAATCCAGCTGCAAATCTTCTCTAAATTAGCTTATGAACCACCACAAGGTCTTCCCTACTATCCTCTTGGTGCCTTAGATTGAGTCATGGGACTCAAAATAAGCTTGAATTAAAGGAAAAGAAGATGAGAGGTTTCTAGTTTTTAGACTTGTGAAGAACTCTTCTTTAAGACAGATTTTCAGCCAAAATCAACCATTTTGCATGCTCAATTCCACTGAGATTCTTCAATATATAATGCATGAAAATCATGCAAGAACAATTGCTGCATGAATTGCAGCTCATGCTTGGATTAATGACTGAAAATTATGGTGGAATGTGTGTAAGCTACTTTGTTGGAAAGTGAAAAAATTCCACTTTGTTTTCAATCTAACATAAACAAAATATGGTATAAAAATAATAACTAATGGATAAACAACCAAGATTAACATGCATTTAAGAGAAAAAAAGAGGGAAGAGCTAAACCATTTTGTAGATTCCCAATTTCTTCATGATTCCCTCCACGTCTTCTTCGAAACGTCTCTTCAATGATCAAAGGGCACTACCACAAGTGAAACCTTGTTATTCTCTGTGATCCCAAGAACTGGATGTGTGGTCTCCAAGACTTGGAAGACAAGGAAGCAGTAGTAGAAAAAAAGAGAGATTTTAAGAAAAGTAGTAGGCGACTTGGAAGACGAGGAAGCAGTAGTAGAAAAAAAGAGAGATTTTAAGAGAAGTAGTAGGCGACTAGGATTCAGAATTCCCAATTCATTTGTGTCACAAACATGGGTCATGAAAACCTATTTATAGAGAAGAGGGGTGACCCCCTTCTCCTAGTCTTTCCTCTCTTTCCAATTCCTTGTTCTAATTTAATTAAATAACTTTTAATTAATTAATTAATTCAATAATGAAATAACCATATATATTAAATCCAATTTAATATATATAATTAACTAATAAATACATAAACATCACATATTTATTTATCTCCGCAAAAATTAATTAATTAATTAATTAGTTAACCATTAATTAATCAATTAAACGACTATATTAAATCATATTTAATATATAATTAATCAACATATAATTATCACATATTTATATGTTTACATCTCTTTAATTTTTGAATCTTATTCAAATATTTTTCTCTCTTAATTATAGATCACATCTATAATTAACCATATTATATTAATTGCATTAATATGCAATTGATTTGAACAATTCAAACCATTCCTCTATATATCCTTTAGTGAGCTAGCAAGGGGACCTTATGGACTACAGATTGGAAGCTCCAATGATATAAGATTAATTAATTAAACTCTTTAATTAAATTAATCAATTTTCATTAATTATCGGACATTCCATTAAAGACCAATGGCTGCACTCTTCGCACTGTAGATTTATTTTTGTGTCCACAGATATAACCAATCAATAGTGAGTCGACCCTTCACAAATTGCTCATAACTATAGCTAGGTCAAAATACCATTTTACCGATATAGTTATATAACTCCTTAAATACCACTAATCCCTCTAATGAACAAACAGTTTATAGTCCAATTATAAACTAACACCTCTCGGTCAGTGAGAGGTTGAGGCCTCAATGTTCAAGACTCAGAATCAGCTATTAAGGGAGCAATTTATCTACTTTTTCTAAGATCAGGAGGGACATGGTTTATTAGTTGAACTATAAACCAATTGTTCAACAGAGGATTAGTGGAAGCTTAAGGAGCAAGATGTATTTACAAGGGTAAAATGGTAAGTTTGGCCTAGTTGTAAATACGAACGACCTGTAAAGGATCGATTTACTGATCATGGTTAACTCAAGTGGACATAAATATATCTACAGTGAGGAGAGTGCAACCATCAAGCTATAGTGGTATGTCTCGGTGGTTAACGAATATTGATTAACTCGAGTTAAAGAGTTTAATCGATTAATCTCAAATCGTTAGAGCACATGATCTGTAGGTTCATAAGGTTCTCTACTAGTTCGTAAAAGATTAAACCTTGGATTAGAATATTGAGCAAATTTGAAACGTTCAAATTCAAAATTAGGGTTTGAATTTGAAATGTTAAATTCAACTTAGGGTTTGGATAGTGATATTCAATATAATTAATGATTAATTTTATCGAAATTAAACGTAATTGGAGAGTTTAAAATATTTAAATATTGATTACATGAATAGGATTCAGGTTTGAGTTAGGTGTTCTATTAATTTAATATTTGATATTAATTTATTATTTAATTAATTAAATATGTTTAGTTAATTAATAAATCAAATTTAATTTATAAAAGTTCAATTTTTTAGAATTCAAGTTTATTTATCTAAATTAATTTAAAAATAAAATTAATTAGATTTTAAAAAAATACAAATTAAAATTAATTTTAATTTGAGTGGAAAAATCCAACATTGAAGTTTGTTAGTAGATTTTTCCACAATTCAATACCTAAGCCACCCACTTAGTGCTAATTGAAGTGTCAATTAACTTAATAAGTGAGTGTTTGCATGATTTATATTGATAAATACTCCAAATCTTAGTGGATTGCCTTCATGCAATCTGATTTCTGAGAATTTCAAGCAGAATTAGTTCTTTGCTTTCAAACTTTCTCAAACCCTCTTAATCCCTCTCAATTCTGAGTTTCCACCACTCAATCCAAGACAGGGAATAGTAGAGAAGCTCCTCTTGGTGGTCTACTATGGATTTAAAGGTCAAATTTGTGGTGTTCAGCTAGGATCAATAAAGGTATACATTCTAGAAACCCTTGTTTTAGAAAAACTGTTTTTAGCATGCTTTGAACTCAAATTAAATGTAATTAGAGTGCTTAATGATTCTGTTAGCTTCTACATTTTGCATCTTTACTCTATCAGGCTAAGAAAGTCACTCTCACTCATACAAATCAAAAGATTGTCCTCATAGATAGGAGTTCACAACTCACTCAGGATTAAGGTCAAGTCACCTATGGTCATCCTAGTGAAATGTAAGTCCCTTTTAGCAACAGTATCATATAAAGAGACTATTCATTTCACGATTTGGTCTAATACAAACTCTTTGTATAGAATACCCTTACTCATATGTCTCCACATGAATGATCAGGAACAGATCGTTTATAGCACTTTACAACAATTGTATCATCTACAAAGCAGGCCGCAAATCTTAGTGTCACCAGGATAAGGTACCCAACATTATCCATCTATTACAAATTATTTAGGTTATTACATAAACATGATCCACCTATATGTCTCTATATCAGGGGTAGTCATTCAAACCACAAAAACCGAATCGTTTCTAAAAATCAAACTGAACTGAAAACTCAGTGAAACCAAAAAATGCGGTTCGATCCGGTTTGATACCAAATTAATTCGGTTCGGTTCAGTTTCACTTTCGAAAGTCAAATTTAAAATCGAACCGAACCATTTTTAACTAATATATATATTTATTTATTTAAAAAAAAAGAGTAAAACCGAATTTAAAACTGAACCGTTTTTAATTTAAAGAACAAAATCGAATTTAAAACCAAACAAAACCGTTTTTTAATTTAAAAAATATAACATGGATTTTTTAAACATGCCAAAATCGAATTTGAAACCGAGCTGAACCGCATATATGCGGTTCGGTTTGACTACCAAACCGAATCGAACCGAACCGTTTCCACCCCTACTCTATATACATGTTTAAGTTTCATAAAATAACCTTGGATCATAGTTTATTGGATTGAATTAATGCAGTCTAAACATAAATAAAATATCTTTTATTTTATTAGATATATAATTTGTCTTTACAAACTACAAGATACACTCGATTTAAAACATTTAACTCCAACATGGATAAGGTGGGCCAGTAATACCCACATTGAAGGACTTTAGCTGCTATTCTATCTCCGCCGAAATGATCGCCAAAAGGTGACTCATGGCGTTGAAAAAGTATTTGTTGGTATGCGGTTTCAGGGATGCATTTCTTGAAAATATGATCAAGACCACGTTTGTACAGGTGGGGTTCATCTCAATAGTAGAACTTATATTCGTGCATCAGTTTCTTCTTTTGTTGTGCGTTGTAATCCTCAAGGAATTTTTTGCATACCAAGAAATTGACAATATCAGCATACTGATAGAATGTACAAGCATTTAGCAGAAGAAATCAGAATTAATAAGCACTCTAATTACATTTAATTTAAGTTTAAATGCATGCATGAAAACCATTTACAAAGAAGAGGGTTTCAGAATGTTATACCTTTGATGAATCTAAAAAATTCCAGCTCCTCTCCACAAATTGGAACTTCACAACACCAGTAGACCACCGATATGATCTTCTCTACTATTCTACAACTTGAATTAATAGGTGGAATCTCAGATTGAGGTTAGTTAGGTGAAGAGAGTGAAGAGGGTTTGAGAGATTTTTTTGAATTTCTGGAATTCAACTTGCATTTTTTTTTTTTTTACTTCAAATCTAAAATCTCAACATATTTATGAAGAAAAAATATGCAAGCACTCCAATCCTCAACTCATTGATACCTGAAGGAGCTAATTATGGTGGGTTAAGTGTTAATTAGAGGATTAATCCAACAATAATTTCCTTTTTTTTCTTTTTTAAATTCATTTTTCAAAATTAAAATTAAAATAAATTTTCACAAAACTAAATTTTAACTAAATTCAAAACTGAATTTTGAATTCCAAAAATTTCAATTTTTTTATTTAAATAGATAATTAAAAAAAATTAATTAATAATTTAATATCAAATATTAAATTAATTAAACGCCTAATTTAAACATGAATCCTATTCATGTTAATTCAATATTTAAATATTCTAATCTCTCCGATTCCATTTAATTTCAACAATATTAAATGTTTTAATTGCATCAAATACAATTAATCAAACCCTATTGAATTTGAACACTTCAAATTCAAAACCTTAATTTCGATTTCGAACATTTCAAAACCACTTAATTCAATAATCCAAGATATAATTTTATGAGCTAGTAGAGGGATCTTATAGACATAGATAATGAATTCCAACAATTTGAGATTAATTGGCTAAACTCTTTAGACTAATTTAATCAATATTCGTTAACTACTGAGACACACCACTATAGCTCAAATAGGTGCAATGACTAATGTTTTTTTTCAGCTTCTCAAATGCTTGCAAACAACATTCGTCAAAAATAAAAGGTTTGTTGATTTCAAGTAGCATACTCAATGGCCGCATGATTTTTGAGAAATCCTTAACGAATTTGCAGTAAAAGCCTGTGTGACCTAGGAAACTTCTTAAGGTTTTCATGTTCCTTGGAAGAGATAGTCTTTCTATAGCTTTCAATCACTTCTAAGCCAACTTTAGATACCTTGTGCCCCAGCAAAATTCCTTTATGCACTATGAAATGACATTTTTCTCAGTTTAATACAAGATTGGTATCCTGGCATCTTTGTAGAACCTGCTCAAGGTTGGCCAAGCATGAATTGTAGGATTTTCAAATACGGAGAAATCATCCATGAATATCTCCACTGATTCCTCCAAGCAATCAGAAAATATTTCCATCATACAGTGTTGGAAGGTACTTGACGCATTACATAATAAAAAAGGCATATGTCGAAAAGCGAATGTCCCATAAGGGCATGTAAATGTGGTTTTTTCTTAATCCTCAAGGGCGATCATTATCTGATTATATCCAGAGTATTCATCCAAGAAACAGAAGAAATCATTTCTAGTTAATCTGTCGAGCATCTGATCAATGAATGGTAATAGGAAATGGTCCTTCTTGGTTGTTGCATTTAACTTCCTATAGTCCATACAAATTCTCCACCCAGTGACATGTCGAGTGGGTACCAATTCGTTATTCCGATTTGGGATTACAGTGATACCTCTTATTTCTAGAATGCACTGGACATAACTTACCCATTTTCTATCAGAAATAGGGTAAATTATGCTCGCATCCAGCCATTTAATGATATCCCTTTTCACCACTTCTTTTATCGCAAGGTTGAGCCTGCATTGATGTTCGATTGAACCTTCTTTTCCTTCTTCTCGTCTAATTTTATGCATGCGATATGAAAGGCTAATCCCCTTTATATCTGCAATGGTCCATTTGATGGCTCAGATATATTTCTTTAAAACTTTTAACGTTGGTTTTTCATTTTCAAGGGTTAAGGTGGTTGAAATAATGACAGGTAGTGTTTCTCCCTCACCAAGGAAGGTATACTTGAGATGAAGGGAGCATTTTCATTTCCAACGCAGAAGGTTGCTCCAGCTAAGGCTTGACTATACGTTCGTCCATATGCTCTTTTTTCTGTTTTGTTGTTGTTGGTTTTTGTGTTTGCTGCAAGGTGGGCTATGGGTTAGAAACGTCTCCATTCTCTTCTTCTGCTGGTCTGACGGATGGGCTCTTTTCTTTAGTGTTTGCATTCAATGACTTCCCACTGCGCAATGTCACTGCATGACATTGCTCTTTTCCTGAATTGCTCACATGACGTAGTGCTTCTATATTACTTGACAAAGCGCCTTACAGTCTGTTCTTTAGTTCTCCTGCAGGTTGTCCCACTTGATACTTTAAATTTCTGATTGAAGATGCCTTTCCTTGTAACAAAGCATCATTTTGCGATCTGTTCTTTAGTTCTCTTGCAAGTTGTACCACTTGATACTCTAAATTTTTTATTGAAGATGCCTGTCCTTGTAAGAAAGCATCGTTCTTTTGGATATATTCTTTCAATATGTTTTCAAGTGGTGATGACAAGGAAAATGGTTGTTGTTGTGGGTCAAGCACTTAATCATGCCTTTGTTGTCCTTGGTGGAACCCAAGTGGTCCACCTCTATTCATACCATGGTTACCATGTTGATCTACATTAGGTTGTTGATTACCTCTCCAGGAAAAATTTGGACGATTCCTTCAACCTGCATTGTAAGTGTTAGAAAATGGGTTGTGCTTAATAAAGCATACCGACAGAGGGTTATGCGAGCACATTTCAGGGGTATGTGGTCCACTGCATGTTACACAACTTAGATCCACTATTTGATTCACATATTCCATTTGGTTACCATTTTTTCTGCCATTCTTGTTCATAGTCATCACCTATAGCAGTTTTGTCATTGCAGTCACTTGCATTTGTAACATTGTAATAGTGTTAGTATCTTTTTTCGAAGTATTTCCTCTCCTCAAACTTAATCGCATTCTGAATCCATTATCCTCTCAATCTTCATGATTTTGAAAGATTTGGTCCAGTATAGCTTTAGCTTCGATATGTCTTCTGCAGTAGGCCTTATTTTGCCACTGAACCGGCTGTAGTTTGTGATGCTTTGGTGATGCCATTATAAGACATTTCTATTTGCACGCAGTCAGGCAAACCATTATGCAAACAATTTTTTACCAGCTTCTTAAATCTCTTCCAAGCTTCACTTACATTTGTCAATCCTTTTGTTGAAAATTTGTGATTTCTCGCCGCCTCTTGCCATTCTCAATTGGCAGGATAAATTTCTACATAAATTTAGCTACCATTTGCTCACACGAAGTGATTTCTCTTGGTTCCAATTCGTATGCCCATTGTTTAGCCTAATCTTTTAATGAAAATGGAATAAAAAATAGTCTAATCTCTTTGGTAGTAACGTTTGGAATCACAAATGTATTGCAAATTCCAAAGAAGATTTTTAGGTGTGCATGTGGATCTTCTCTAGGTGTACCTCTAAACTGCCCTACTATTTGGATCATTTGAAGCATCACCAATTTCATTTCGGGCTTCTTCAGCTAACTGTCAAAAAATTCCTGGTGAGAAATCATACAGATTAGCGATGCATAGTCTCAAATATGTTTGTTGCAATCATTTGCTAAAGGTATGGGGTTTGTCATTGCAATGCGTTGTTGGCTGCATTCGGTGTTACTGGATTTTTTTAGTACATTAGGAACCAAGGGGTTGGGTTGCTCATCCATTGCTTGAGCTCTGTTCCTTTGACGCCTTTTTCTATTGTTTCTTATCTGACAATGGAATATCAACTCGATTTCAGGGTCATATAATAGCTGAAGTGTTGCCCTTACTCACACAATGTGTTGCACTCCTCGTACATGGATGCAATACACCCGAAATTGAGTTCCTGCAAAAATCAAAAGAAAAAGAAAATTAGCACATTCTAGTTTTTAATGTCCCCAGCAACGACGCCAAAAACTTGTTATCATTCTAGGTTGATGCGATGAAATGTCTTATGTCGTGCTTCTTCAATATGAATATTTATTAATCTAGATACAATGTTTTCTCTAGTTAGATCCAAGTATAATACTAACTAGAGTATGCCTCAGTGTGATCCGAGTGTCAAACTCAGGGATATGCGATTAAAATATGCGGTCAAGTTTTGCTCGATCTTGATGCAGTATTTTGATTATAAATTAAGGATGGAAATGTATATATCTAACTATCCTATTTAATCTAGGTGAGGGGATGGATGAAATAGATGCGATGATAACTGCAATTCAAAATAAAACAATGTGCGACGAGAACGGATGAAATACAAATAGACGAATAGGGTTGAGAAATATTCACCAAAGCAGTGTATAGGTTGAGTGTTCATGCCAGAAACTCACAATTCACAAACTACACCTCTCGGTTTTGATGCCACACCACCTTATTTCTAGAATGCATGTGTTGAGTTTTGATTGGGAAAGATTACCTTTATCTTTAAAGTTACTTTTTTCCTTGTTAGATAGGTTCCACAATCGCTTCCTTTCCTAAGGCATTAATTATTTTGTACTTAGATCAATCTCTCGATTTAATCTTAGCAATTCAATAAACACATGTCAGAACAAGATGAACACCTACTTATGCATGACTTAGTGAAAAATGTTAACTACTATCCCTCAACCCATAGATAATCTAGCTACTCATGCTTGTGGAAGAAGACAGAAATATATGAAACACGGAAGGAATTGCATTCATATTAAGAATAGTATTTATCAATCACTACACTTAATACAAATATAAAGGAATAGATGATGCAAGAAATAAAAGATAAGTGAAGAAATCAAGTTGTAGGTGACAATCTCTTGCTCCCTAAGGCTCTATGTGGTGACTGCTTTATGCTAACTGCAATGATCTGGAGGGACTCCCTCTTCCTCCCCGGACAATTATCAAGCTCTCATTCAAATTTCTCACAGAAGAAGCATAAATGAATTGTGGTTATAGAAGATTAGGGCGGAGTTTTGACAGAACTTCCCCTCTTTCATGGATGAAGTTATCTTCAACTTCTTGGGTGGGCTATTTATAAGAGTAAAAAAGTGAAGATCATCGCCTTTTTCTAATGATGGTCTGATGCTTCGCATTAAATTCCACACCCTGCTGCGCAGCCTGCTACGTGTCAAAGATCCACTGAAGATGCAATGAACCTATCACATCGGCCACCAACTTTCTCTGTTGACTTGACTTCCACCGTCCAAACATTTTTCATTTTCTTTTTGTCATTTTCTGCTTCATCGCGTGGTGCTATATGTTGTAGAATTGGTGTCCACACTGATGCGTTTTCAGTTACTGCTTGTTTTGTTTTCTTTTTTGTTCATCATGTGTTCAAAAGTGACATATTTCATACTATTTCGAGGATTGTTAGTTTTGTAATCTCATGATCACAAAGTACAGTTGTTCATGTTGATTCTTTGTCAAGTTGACGCATTTTCCTTTGATTTTTCTTAATTTTCTCAATAAAAGGGCAGAATAACTTGTATTTCTACAAGTTATCATTGGGTAAGTCAGTAAAGATGGTTTTCCCATCCGATTGGTATTGGAAGCTCAATGTTGATGCCTTTTGGTGCAACATTAGGAAGTTGGGTGGATTAGGGTGGGTGGTTTGTGACTCTCAAGACTCTTCTATCTACACTGGATTCAAAAGATTTGATAAGGGTGACCTATCAAGGCTTTTGAAGGGGAGGTTATTCGGGTTGGCATTTATTTCCTCCTCCAATTGAGAAGGGAAGCATGTCAATCTCTCCTTGTGGAGATGGATTCAATGGATATCATTGGGGCCCTAAATGATTCGACGTTGAACTCTCTGAAATAAAGAATGTGATAGATGCCATTGTTGTGCTTGTCAAGCGTTTTGACGAGGTTTCTTTTCGTTATTATAACCGTTCTTGTAAATTTGTCGCCCATTCTCTAGCACGTGTAGTGGAGAGAGGAAAATGCAATCTATTTTGATATACGTTAATGATAATAATTGGGGGGAAAAATCAATTTATACTTCTAAAATTTTGAATTCTAATACTGAAAAAGAAATTGACATTTTATGACTTAAAATTCTATGCTAATATAATTTTAACTTTTACAAGTGAATTAATCAATTAAAACCTTTGGATTTCATTTTAAAATTGTTAATATACAATATTTATACGTGTATAGATTCTTTAAATTATACATAGATTACATAATATTATAGGGAAACGTGAGAATATAATCAAATGAATAGTAGTAACTTTTTACTAGTTGAGCGATTTTTCTATTCCGTCTTTCATTATTTTTCTCTACTTAATTTAGATTGCTAATTTGGTATAATTTTAGGAAAAATAATTCTATTTAATTTAGTGTCAGCTAATTAAAATGAAATTAAATGAAAAGAATTATAGATGGTCTAAATTGATTCACTTGTGAAAATTTTAAACTAGTTTAAAAGTTCTTAAATCCAAAATCTTAAATGTTAGTTCTCAACATATTTGAAACACCTTTTATTATTATTATTTTTTAGTACAACATATTTGAAATACTTACTATCATTATATATCAATTTTGTAACCTAAAAAATAAAAAATGCCATCTATTAGAAAGAAATAATAATACGAAATTCTAAAACATTATGTTATACCTATTTAATCTTGGAAGTTTCAAATAAATATTTTTATTGGTAACTAAGTTTTTAAAAATGGTTCATAAACTCGTCTAAAAATTAATATTTGACTCATTAAATATGACGATATTTAATTAGGTGACTATTTTGTTGACATAGAAAAAATATTAAAGATTCGTTTGGTATAAATCTTTAAGTATTTGATTTTAAAAATAATTCATCTTAAAATAAATTTGAAGGATCGGATAAATCTCCCGAAAAATCTTTTGAAATATTTTCAAAGAATATATTTTAAACCGTTTCTATAAAAAAAAGAGTTTTAACTTTTTTCCTTTCCTCTAGGGACATCATCTTTTGACTACTCATCCATTAGGAACAAAGGAAATGAAAGTTTTTTTTTTTCCTTGAGATTTCGACTGATTTTGTCAATTAATTTTAAAATTGCGACGTCATCAAAGTCGATATTCATCATATGATCATCGCCGTATTACCATTATGTCAAGCCAACTAACGATCTAACAAACCTAAGAACTATATAAAACTATTTTCCAATCCTCAATAACTAAAGGTGTCTCTTTTAAAATTTCAAGGACTATAGAAACACCAATCCCAAACGTCATAGACCAAACATGTATTCTGTCTTTATATCTTTTTAATTAAAAAATATGTTAGGGTCCAATTATAAATCTAACATTTAAACCACACACGTAAGATGTTTTAACCAATTGAACGATATATGTTCAAATTACTTAACACATTTTTCTTGAAAAACTTTCTAATACTCCCGTGGTACATATTTCTTCTTATTACACTATAAATTTTGTTTTATTAATTAATGTTTTAACGTTATTGGACTTATATCATTTTTAAATGATGTTGATGTGATCTATGAATAAATAAAAGTAGAGTAGTATATGAAAAATTCTCTACTTGTTATATTAGTGTCAATTAAATGAATAATTATTCAACATTTTGGTACAAATTTTGGTGAAATTTAGAAGTGATGGTCCTAAACATTGAGGACCACAAATAACAATCCCTTTTTCTTCTAAGGGGTAGAACAATCCAAGGAAGGGAGAAAGACAAGTTTAACAAATTATGCACAAACATCTCATCATTATCAACACACAAAGGTCCTATATTTTTGGAAGTTTTCTTTGTCTGTGAAATTTGTTGTCTCTCTTTTCAAAGTAGTTAAAGTTTACATTAATTTTCCAACTAAATGTTGAAATAATTCTTACCTAAATTTCTAACACGAATGGAGTCTTTAATACGTGATGTTCAAAAAGAAAATGAGATATTGTATTTTAAAAAAATTAATTTTTTATAGTTTATAGTACAATACTTCAAATCTACTTTCGTAATTAATATTTTAGTATTATTAGATTCTACGTCATTTTAAATGATGTTGACATGATTGGCACATACTAACATATTATATGAAAATAGTTTTTTTAAGTATAAAATATCTTGTAATAAGATATACATTTAATTACTTAATTGAATTTCTTTAATTGTGGTTTTTTATTTAAAAAAAAATAAAGTTTCTTTTATATGGTGATAAATTTAACTAGGCTACTTATTCCTCTAGTTTTGAAGGAATAGAAAAAAGGTTGGTGCATTTCAACTTTGTTTTATCACTCAAAACTATAAAACTATTTTTTTTTTTTCTTTTGAAAAGAAACCATATAACTTTTAAATGAGGGGGGATTGTGATTGAGAAGATTATTCTAAAAAGCTAAGTATTGATTTTTAGTCTTTTAATTTTTAAGAATTAAGTTTATAAATGTTTATTCCACCTCTAAATTTCTTGTTTTGTGATTTAGTTTTTACCGATATTTTTGTAAACTATGTCAGGTTTTAAAGACTAGAAAAAGTAATTTTAAAAACTCATTTTTGCTTTTGGATTTTGAGTAAGAATTTAACTATTTTACTTAAGAAAGATATAAATTATTATAAGAAATTGAGGAGAAATATACCTAATATTCAAAAGCCAAAAAACAAAAAAATCAAATAATTACTGACACGTAAATATTACATTTTATAACAATAATGTTATTATTAACTTCCAATGTAACAGATTTCTTTGTCAAGTAAATTTTTTTTGTAAAAAGATTTTTTTTAAACAAAAAATTTAGCTAAATTTGAGAAAATAAAAAATCAATTGAAAACATGACTTTTCATTGAAATTTGACTAAAAATTCAAAATTTATTTTTTAGAAATAAAAATTTTGGACCGAAGAAATTAATAATAAGCAAGAAAATTTCTCAAACCAAAGTTTTATATATATATATAAAGAGTTAAAATTAAATAATTAGAAACTGTCTACAATTATAGGAACTACTAAAGTTGTAGTTCAACCTAAGTTTTTTTCATGAACATGAATAAGTGGTCAAATTTTAATTAAAGTTTTTTGAGAAGGGAGTAATTTCACAATTTATTTAAATTTAGGATTAAAATTGATAAAGAAAAAAAAATATATTTTTTTTCAATTACACAAAGAACAACAATTTATATACGGACATATAATATGAAAAAAAAAAAAAAACTCAAATATATATTCTTTCAATTTAATTAAATAATTTTTTGCAAAATGACGGAGAAATAAATTTGAGGACAATATTTAAGACTATTAATATTTTCAAAATCTCCAGATCTGATGACAATTATTTTTTAACGTTTTACATTGTATTTATATATTTTTATCCTCTTTTTCAAAGTTACGATGTACCTTTAGGTCATAAGCGATTAAAGATGTTTTAAAAAATAAACTTGAACTAATTACACATTTATAACTTGGATGAGAAATTATTACATCTTTGACTAGTTTAGAGTATTAATTATTCTTCACTCTTTACATAACCTAATTGTATACAAATTAAAAATTCAGGACCATAAATGTAATATTCAACATCTAAGGTTTCATTTTTTTTTTTCAAAGATGTAAGTAGGTATGATGGATTATCTTAACAAGAGTCTTCTAGTTTCTGAGTTGACCAATTTTAATTTGTTTTTAATTTATAAAACCATGATCTTCCTTTGTAAACTAATATCTATCCCCATCATATATTGTCACATACATATATATATATATATATACCTAAAAGCTCTAAAAATGGGTGAGAAAGAGAGTCGGATTTAACCTGAAAAAAAATGATCCAAAATGGCTTTGAACCTAAAGTTTTAAGGTTTGTCCGACCAAAGATATTTTCTACAAATAGTAAAAAAATCCTTCAAATAAAGCAAAAACGATTCCTATAAAAAGTATATATCGAAGATGTCCAACCACATAATTAGTATCATGTGGAACAGTGTCTAACCCTTGAATTTGTTGGGACTATATATAAAAAAAATGGCAAAAGAAATTATAATATTGTAATTTTAAAATTATTATGACTAAATAAAACACAGTATTATATGTCATCCTTAATTCGGATGAGCATAACTCTGACAAAAATTTTATTATTAATTTTGAGGTCAAAGTTCGATTCCTTATCTCACATATGGTAAATTAAAAAAAAATAATAATAACACAACCAGTTAAAACAACATACATGTTAAATCATGTTCAATAATACATACTTCTAATATAGATTGAAAAAGAAAAGTAGATTTCTTTCACAATAAACTTGATATTTTATACCAATGTACAGTTTACATGTGCGACATTGATACATGTATAAATTAAATAGATCCATATACATGAATTATTATTAGACTAAATTACCTCTTTGCCCTTTATTTCAAAAACATCACTCTCTCTTTAAAGTCTTTAGCTTTTTCAAAATATTTCAAAACTTTGAGCATATGAAGTTGAACAATAATTGAAACTTAAAATTCTGAGATTATTATATTGGTGCTTAGAATGAAAATTGAGACTTACACAAGTTCAATTGATCAATCACTATCACACTCAGTCCAACCTAAATTTCTATTCCAAAAGTCTTAACAAATTTATGTGTAAGAAAACATTTAGATAAGGTCATAGATAATATTACAATTTTTGAAAAATCAATGATATCTTTTAAACAAAGGGCAAACTTTCTTTCTTTCTTTTTCTTGGGGGGTAATTTAGCCTTGTTATTAATAATTTAACACTATATCATATCATATCATATTGTAGATGCACAATTTTATATATATATATAATCTCAATTAGTTAAATTAGAGAGGGTAAAAAGGTTGCTTCCCCTTGATTATGATCTTGAACTTGAATAATTTCCGATGGGTTACCATAATTTCTGCTCAGCAATTCCTCAATCATTTGCAATGCAGTTCTTTCTTCTTCTTCATCCATCTCCAAGTTCCTCATCTGGGTCCCACTCGCCGCCATTAATGCACCATCACCATCTTCCGACGAGATCAAACCAGAAAAACAGCCACTTTTTTTATTCTTCCTCATCCACCCACTGTCGCCGTCGCCGCTGCATACGGCGGCGGCGGTGGCGGAGGTTGAGGAGGAGGAGGAGTTCGTTTTTCCGAGATGAACGGTCATGACCCAGCTGGAGTCGGAGCGTTGACCAGCACGTTTCTGCCAAACGCCGATGTGGGAATTTTCGGTGTCGAGTCGGAGACACGTCATCGATGGCGACGGTGCCTTGCTGCATTTTCGGAGCTTGGCATGAAGAATCTCCGATAAGCCCTTTGGAGAAGATGAAGAAGTGATATTATTATTATTGTTGTTGTTGTTGGGTTTTCCTAATTCCTGCGCCGCTGTTTGGCTCATTGGAAAGTTGGTTTTTGCGTTCCGGCCACTCATTAAGACGGCGGCCTGATCGTAGGCTCTGGCTGCCTCCTCCGCCGTCTCAAACGTGCCCAGCCAAACCCTTCTCTTCCTATATATAGATTTTTTTTTTTGGAAGAATATGAATAAAAAAAAAAGATTATTAAGCTTTCATAAGGTTATTATTTTCTTCAGCAATATACAATTACCTATTGGCACAATTTATTTTGTTATTAACTATTGATTTTAATGTCATTAATAATTCATCAACACAACCATAACTTTACTAAATTAGATATTAATTATCTCTTTATATGTAAAAGTTTTGAATGATCTTAGTTTTAATCTTCAAATCCATATATGAAATAAAGAATTTATTGTTTTCTATGATAAAAAAATAATAAAAATATCTTTGACTTCTCAAACCTAATTTTTCAGACTTTTCTATTTAGTAAAATTCACTTTAGATAATCATTTTGTTTCTTGTTTTTGAAATGTTAATCTATCAACATTAATTCTATACCCTTACATTTCTTTAACTTCATTATCTACTCTTAAAAAAATATTTTCAAAATCAAATTAAGTCAATTTTAAATCACACACAATTTAAAAAAAATTGTTTTTTTTTTTAAATTTTGCTAGGGATTCACATGTCATGAAAAAACATACAATAGAAATTAAAAGGAAGTATAGGCATAATTTCAAAAAAAACAAAATTAGTCTTAAATATTTTGTAAGTGAAAAGTGACCGAGAGATTAATAATATCATGACTCAATCTCTACTTGGTAAGCATGATAGATAGTTTAAAACTCTATTAAAAAAAAAAAAAAAAAAAAAAAAAAGAGGACGACACAAATGGTTACTTTTTCTTAACTTATCAAGTTAAGTTTTTAGATTCCATAAAAAAAACAAACCCTAATTACGAAAACAAGAGACTTACAGAAGAGGGTGACGAATTTCAGAGACCCAAGATCCCCAATGTCTTTGCCTAACACCTCTAAACTTCTTTGATGATACCATGATTTTGGGGAAGAGGGAGGGAGGGAATGAAGGAAAGAGAGATTGAGTTTGTCAGAATATGATGCCCAAAGTACATGGAGGACCAAAAGAGGAGGAAGGAGCATAATATAGGGAAGTGATGGGGAAGGTGAAAAATTAAAACTAGAATCTAGGCTACTATTCATCAACCCTAATTTCACTTTTTTTTTTTCTTTTTTTATCAATATATTTTCTTTCTATTGTTAGATATCGATATTAATTAGATTAAATGACACGTTTCTTGTTTGTACTTCAACTTTCATATAATTAACAATTTAGTTTTTGAAAAAAATTGTATTGATTGATCTGGTTCTTATACTTCCAAAATTGTAAATGTATATATTTTTAAATTTGTAATGAAGAGAAGGTTTAGTTTTTGTCGTAAAAATATTTGAAAAAAAAAATACATTTGTCTCTAATTTTTTAGTATATAGTTTTCATTTAGTCTCTTCGCTTCAAAATTTTCATTTTTTACGTTTGAATTTTGAGTTTAGTTTCTATTTGATTCTAAGTTTAAGAGATTTTATATTTCATTGTCCAATTTTTTACTTTTAGTCTTTGGTGTTAACTTTTTTAGTTAATTAATTTATAATAGCAAACTATGATATGAAACATAGGGATCCAATGATAACTATATAGTAAAAAAATGTGTTTTTTTTTTCTGAATATTATATGGGATTTCATGATTTCTTTTTTACCTATGTAGATTGATTGGCTGATGATTATAAAGATCAAATGTGTTTACTAACTATAAAGATTGAATTGTTGCCAAGGTGAGTTCATAACTCAACAGTAATTGACAGTTTTTTTTTTTTTTTTTTTTTTTTTTTTTTTAAGTTATGGTGGTTCAAATCCTCATACCCCATTTGTTATACTCAAAAAACAAAAAGGAAAGAGAAAAAAAAAACACTAAGTTGTCGATATATATATATAGTGATAATATATAGGGTAGAGGGATCAAACTTCATACCTCGAAGTCAATAGAATAAATTTTATATATGATAATATATTTTATATATATATATATATATATTAACTAAAAAAAGAAAAAAAAAAGTTATATACATATATGTTTTTTTTTTTTTTTTTTTTTTTTTTTTTTTTTATGTATACGTGAGATAATATTGATGAAATATGAAAATTGTGGATAAATAATGTACACCAATACAAGAGTTAGGTTAAACTATAAGTTTGTGTTCATAAGACTGTTTGGTGGTATATCAAGACTCAATTTCTATTTTAGATTAGATCCATGAATATTTGTTGGGTTAATTGATTATCCAAAATAATACTTGGATTGTATTTGAATTATATATATTTTGAACAATAAAGTGATATTGAAAACGCTATTTACATGGTTTTAGTGTTTTTTCCTATTTAAATTTTTTACGAACCCATAGATAAAATAGCGTATATATGAAATATATAACTCTATTTTCTGTTGGATAGGTATTTGATTTTTCTCTTTTTATTTTTTAAAATTAATTAATACTATTTTTACCCTTAAATTTCCTTTGTTCAGCCAATTATTCGCTAATATTTTAATAATTCAAGCCAAATTATAAAAATATTAAAAGAAAACAAAGTTTTCAAAATAAATTTTTATCTTTAGAAATCAATAAGTCGATTTCAAAAACAGAAAACTAATTGTTGGCAACTAAAAACGAAATCAGCCAACAAGTTCTAAACTATTTGTTTTAGATTCCTATTTTTGGATCACCCCCATCTAAACTCATGCCTAGCTAACTTTTGTTTTTGTTTCTATTTATTTTTTTTAATTTTAAAAGTATATTTAAGATTTGTTTATTTAAACATTTTTAAAAGATCTATAAATCTCACTTTGATCTCTAATAGGTTAACTACTATATATTAAACCTGTCAATTTAGCACTTAAGCATTAGATGGGTATTGGGTTACTTTTTGTTTCAATATGAACATTATATATGTTTTTAAAATACATAGGAGTTATTGCGTTTCAGGCATCATTTATCTTTATACACCCTACTGAATTATTCAATCATAATTTATCATGTAGTAAATTTTTTTTATTTAAAAAAAATTAACTCATTTTATAGTGTGAATGATGAAAGAAAAAGTACAAAGATTAGTACATCTTGAATTTCAATACAGATATTAATATGTAATGACAAGCCACAATTGAGTGAATTTGAACCAAATAACCCATTCTATTAAACTTATAAAAACTATTTAAATTAATAATTGGGTTACTTTTAAGTTATAGATCTTATTGCCATTATATATTAATATCTGTATTGAAATTCAAGATAATTTGCTATGTTTTATAAATGATATTAGAGACATCAAGTAATCCTTAATTTTCATATTGAAATCCTTCCGATTTATGAATATTTTGACATATAGATCGATATTTCAACCTTGTACATAATAGAATATTTTAGATACAAAATAAAAAAAAACCGTTTATAATTAGAATTCGATTTCTATAATTTGATAAAATTATCATAAATTTAGTCCTACGTTGTTAGGACTAAATTTTAATTTATATGGTAATTTTGATTTTGATTTTCTCTCTAACACATAAAATTGGTGTAGATTGAGACTACTGTCGGTGAATTAAACACTATAATGACTACTACCCTCATTTTCTCTTCCATATATCATAATTATTATTTATTTTCACCTAAAACTCTAATTTTCCTTATTGTATTATAGGGTATATGTCCTACATATATCTACCCCAAATAAATGGGCTTTTGCTCAAGTTCTTTACTTCTGTTAGCCCTTTCGACTTGGGTTTCTTTATGATACTCTCTCTCTAGGTAGAGGGTTAGTTTGGTCACAATTGAAACCACAAAAAACAAAAACAAAAAAAACAAAAAAACAAAAAAAAACAAAAAACAAAAAAAAGAAAGGAAATTGGAGTATATAGCGACTCTTAAGATTGCATTTAGAAATATGGCAAAAATAGGAACCCATCGAATTTAGAGTTCTATTTGTGGGCGTTAGTATTAGGAGACTAAGTTATTTTGAATACAATGTATTTGTGTTTTGGTTGATAATGTCTTATTTGATCTCTTTCTTCAAATATGATGTTATTTATTACAGTGTATTTGTATTTGAGTTGGTAAATTTAGGTACAGATGTTTTATTATTATTATTTGATTGGGTAAATTTGGGTAGAAGGTAAATCAAATATTTTTTTAATTATTTTTCCAATAATTTTGGATTAGTTCAATATTGGGTTCATGGGTATTTTTGTCTTTTGATTATTAGTATTTTGGGCTCCATAGGGTATTTTCGTCTTTTGCTAATTATTATTTTTTATTTATAAAATTCGGTTTGCTATATTTACTATTTTAAAACATTTTTGCTATAAATGAGTCTTCAAAATTTGCTATTTCTCTTTTCAACAAAAAAATAAATAAAAAAAAAATAAATAATTGAAGTGCCTTCTTATATTAGAAAAATTAAGATAGCTTCTATCTTTGTACATCTGATCAAATTGTCCAATCATGCATCCCTTCAATTAGAGGTGTTCGTGGTTTGGGTTGGGTTAGGTTTAGGGATATTTTAGGCCCAACCCTATGGTTCGGTTTATGTATTTTTTAACTCAAACTAACCCTTGTTAAATTATGAACTCGAACCAAACCAACCCATAAAAAATGGGTTGGGTTGTTCCATCGGTTCCCTTAAAAAAAAAGTTTAGAATCACTAATAAAAAACACTTAAATTCCACAATCCACAAGAACGATATCCAAAATCTATTATAACAAAACAAGTCTCCAAAATTCACAAGAAAGTCCATAATGTCTACAAAATTCAAAATATAGGCAACATTTTCAAATGTCTACAAAATCCATAAGTAAGACTATAATGTCTACTAGGGTGTTCATGGGTTGGGTTGAAAGACTTTTTAGACCCAACCCAATTGTTCGGGTTGTAAATTTTTTCAACCCAAATAACCTTTATTAAAAAATGAACTCAACCCAACCCAACCATGAAATATTTGGGTTGGGTTAGTTCAGGTTAATTGAGTCATTTATTTTAAATTTTATTCTAAAAAAAAGCACAACGTAAATATGTAAAAGTCTAACTTAATTATTTTCATATATTGAATTAACATTAACAACTCAATTTCAATTTATATAGTGAAAATTTTCTTTCTAAAGTGTAAATAAACTACTTCTAAGAATTGTTGAAGAATAAATTATTCAAAAAATATTGGAATTAAATAAAATTAAAATCAATATAGGTATAAAATTAAAATCAATATAAGTATTAATAAGTAAGAAAAAATATATTTTAAAGTTAATAATAAATTCGGGTTGGTTTGGGTTATATTAGGTGAACCCATGAACCAACCCAACCCATAAAATTTTCATTTATTTGAATCTAACCCAACCCAAAATTTTCATCGGGTTTTTTAAACACCCCTACCCTCAATCACAGAGGAAAATAAATATTAATAAATTATAATTAAAAAAATAAAAGTTTATCATGTGACAACTTGTGTTTGAACACTTAAATAGATTACACAAAGATAAGTAGGATGTACCCAATAATTTTCTTTTAGGTAAACATTTTTGTCATAGTTTGTGTTTAATTTTAACGATATTTTGAACTTGAATAAATATTGGGTGGAAATAAGTGAAATGTCTCATAAACTATAAGATTTTTTTATTATTAATTTTAGAATACATAGATAACAAACAAAACTATGAAAAACAATGTTGAATATTTGTGGACATGATAAGCAATCTCCTAAGTCACAGAATTGCAAGAGTAGTTGGCGAAACTTTTTTTTAGGAACCTTTAATTGTGATGACGTTGTTCCATATACTTAGCTGGTGTTAGCATTATGGTATTCATTAACTTTAAATATGTATCACTACTTAGCCTATAGTTCAGGCATATATATATATATTGTGAGTTATATATATACTTTTATTACTCATCCATAATTATCTATATTATTATAGTATAGTTCTAAGCAATATCTTTTATATATAGTAGACTTTTATTATTCTTTTCATATAGGCAAATATTAGAACCCTAACTTTTCACTATCATAGGGTAGGTTTCTTTTCAACTTGCTTTTCCTAGGTTTTGATTAAAGTTTTCGTTGGCATATCAAGCACACATGATTTTCATTTTAAATTTTACTTTTTACAACTCGAGTAACAATTATCCATCGTCAAACTAAGAATAATTTTACTAATTAAGATATACATCTCTTTTACTAAAAATTTGAGAGATTCAAGTTCTCAACTTCCATCATTCGTTGAACTAAAAACAGATCTTAGATATTAATTATTTGTATTTAAAGTATATGTGATATTTTTATTAGAATATTCTTGCTATCATTCTCAATAAATAGTTTTTCGAAAGGATTTTCAATAAATATACAAAATCGGAGTACATTTAAATCGCGTTAGGGATCTAAACAACCAACATGGAGATTTTTTTAAAAAAATTGCGATGCACATTTAAATCGCATCAGGGATCCGAATAATTTGCGATGGATAAGAACCACAATCACGAGGGAAGGATGTGACATAATTAGCAGAAAGTTAGTTTTCTTTTATTTTTAGAATTGGGTATTTCTAGCACATTTAGGATCGAGTCATCGGCACAAAATATCTACTTTTTTTCATCAACTCCTATTGTATTGCTACAAAATTTACAATTCATTTCATTTGGTTGAGATGAGAAATGTATTATATGAAAACTTCATAATGGAAAATGTTGATTTGAAAATTTCATCATCAAAACTGCAAAAGATTTAACGACACATATATAACGGTAGTTTTTTTTTATATATATATATAAAATAATAATAATAAATAAAGATACGACGAATTTTAATCTCTAACTTCTTAGGAAGGAGTACAAGTCAATTATTTTGGTGAGCTATACAACTGTGGCAGTTAAACTATATAATTTAAATGATACACCACACACATGCATTCACGCACACAACTGTAAGTGTTTGTCATATTTATCGACCTTAGACCAACAAAAAACGTTGGTTGAAAATTTAATTAGTCTCGTACTTGTAACTTTTTTTAAATGCAATAGAGGTGGAAAATTTGCTAATACATATAATAAGTTAGTTGACGCTATTTTCACTTTGACAAATACTTATAACATTTTGGCTCTATAAGGTTTAACTAACATTTCAAATTATAACTAAAATAAAAATCTCTTCATAGTTAATGAATTGAAAATTTTCAAATCAAGAATATAAAAGTCACATAGATTTGGTAGATTATAACTATTTAAATCGAAGTGTAGTATTTTTCTTTTTGTTTTTTCATATTTGAGCGTGTATAGATTTGATTTTATAAATATGAAACATCACGATCTAATAGTTGAAATATGTTTATACAAAAAGTCACCTCATTTGATCTTTTAAACTTTATAAATGATTTTTTTTTTATCTTTCTATTCAAATACAATTATTTGGTTACGGTGTAAAATACTATTTCCTTAATTAAAATCTTTAAGAAAATCTATATAATGAAATAAAACTATAGAAAAATCAAGTTTCGCGTAATTAACACAGTTTTCACTTTTTTCCCCTTAGTTTTTTTTCTGCCTTTTTAGGTATTATTTGCGAAGAGTTTTTTTTTTAATTATTATTATTATTTACAATTCATCAATACATATTATATGCCAATTGAGTTATATTTATTTTAATAATTATCCAAAGATTTTTTTTCTCATTCTAATATATGAAATTAAGTATTTTTAACTCTTGCTCTCTTACAAAAATTTTCTCAGATGACTCTTCCTATCTTTAATTATCGAATTTGACCAAAGGTATAAAATGTCAATATGAATGAAAATGTTGAGGGTCTTAATTTTATGAAATTTGATAAAAATATCAATAAAATGTTACATCGATAAATAATTCTTAAAAAAATGTACAATCATTTTTTTTTTAAATATTAAATTAGCAAAATACACATTCTATGCTTTTTTTATTGCCTATTTTTTCATTCTTCATTATTTTTTTATGATATAATAGAAAAGTTATTTCACTATTTATGTCAATATCGAAAGGTAGGAAGATTCAAATCATAGACCTCATGATTTTTAATACACTTAAATATTAATTGAGGTATGCTCGATTTGGTAATAAAATTATAATTTGTCAGTGGTGATCAATCAACCACGTCAAAATGAATTTTTATAATATATCATCTAAATATTATCAATTTTTAAAATAATTTGAAAAAGTAATCCCCACCACATATATTAATAAATAATCATTAATTTTGTAATTAATGCTAATAATATTACTTCCATTTTCATAGAGAGATGTCTGTATGGGAACAGAACACCTTTCTCAAAGACTCCTCTAGCTATAGTAATCTTGCCACAGACTCCCCATCTTTAATATACTTATTAATTATTGGCACAAAACAGAAAGAAAATTGGAAAAAGAAACTCATATATAATTCTTCCAAAAAAATATCAAGTTTTTTTTAAGTTACGATCGGGAGATTTGAACCATAAATTACATGATTGCTAACACATATCGAATGTTAGTCAAGCTATATTCACTTTGACAAAGAAAAAATATCAAGTTGACAAGAAAAAAAAAACTATAACTTTAAAAATATTGATTTAAATAATTCTTCGAAAACACAAACATCGTCTACTTTCTACTTTGGGATAATATTAAATATATCTTACAAAATAAAATAGCTAAATGAAATATGATTTCCTAGTATTGTTATCAGTGGTCATTGATATATATACTCCTTTTTTTAACGTCGTGGTCATATTTCCCATACCCATTTGAACTAAAAAGTTTAGGAAAAAACAAAAGAAGAGGAAAACTCTCAAATTATATATTTATTCTTTTCTTATATGTTGGAAAAAAAAAACACTTAGGTTTAGCCTTATTTAGTTTAGATAGGGTGTCTATATATATATATATATATATATATATATATTTGAAGACTTTTAGTTTTGCTTCATTTATAAGGTCTATGATTTAAAGTGTGCATCTCCTATATTTAACAACTTCAACATATAGAACTCACTTATTGAAAGAGAAGTATTTTAAGTTTTATGCTTGGAAGAGTGAGAGAGGTTTAATTTACTATTTTGATAGAGTATGGTACATACAACAATAATTGGAGAGACTTAGTGATGAAGCCCATTAGCTAGCTTTTTATTACATTTAATTTTAGTTGTTTTTAAGAACATTTATTGCATTTAATTGGTTAATGTATAATACAAATAATGATTGTGACATTTTTCAATCAAGTCTCAACTGGTTAAAAGATGTCCAATTCAATTGACAATTTTAAAGACTAATTACAATGAAAAATACCTCAAAATTAATTTATTTGTTAAGACAGGAAAAAAAAAAATCATTTTTCCACTATTTAAAACTATGGGTATTCAAAAAACCCGATAACCCGACCAACCCGAACTATCCAATCCAAACCATAAGGGTTGGATTGGATTAGAAGTTAAAAAGAATGAAATTTTGATCAAACACAATAGTCCAAGATAGAAGACATTTCAATGTTTTCATATATATATATATATATATTCGGCTTGACAATTTTTTTCTTAGTTCTCTATTTTGAAATTGATGTTTTTTTTTTCTAATTTTATTATTATGATTTGCCTTTAGTTAAATTTTAAAAACAAATTTTTGAAATCTATTTTTTTAGTTTCAAAATTTAGTTTGGATAAGAAAACACATACTCATTTAATAAATAAAGTTGATATTAAACATAAAAGTTTTATGGTCAGAGTTTATAAACTTAAATTTTAATACTCAAAATAAAAAAAAACCTCAAGCCCCATTTAGTATTTTTTTTAAAAAAAAAAAATTAAATTTTTTTTTCTTTTTTACAATGGTTTGCATCTTAGTTAAATACAAGAGTCGAATTCTTCGCGAAAATTCAAAACAAAAACAAGCTTTTAAGATATACTTTTTGAGTTTTCAAAAAGCTTAACTTTTTAAAATATTAGTAAAAAGATAGATAACAAAGTAGGAAATTTAGAGATAAGATAGATATTTATAGACTTAATTTTTAAAAATTAAAAATAAAAAAAATAAAAAATTACCGAATTAAGTATTTATTTATTAAACAGTACCAAGAATCAATAACCTTACCTTTACAGTTTGTCATTGAATATATTAAATTATGTGCAAGGGAGGGAACTACTAAAACCTAGAATATCTATAAAAAAAAATGCATTAAATGTCTAATTATAATTGTGAATAATTAAACTCGTATTGACACTACTGTACATCAATAGTGATTTGTTGTTAAATAGTGACACAACTTGATAAATCTACAAAATAATAATAATAGTCTTCCTTTTGAAGTTCCAAAGTAATTATGAGAAACGTAACCAAAAAAATAAATAAATAAATAAATAAAATAATAATAACTTAAATGTCAATTAAAGAATGAAATTCAATTATATTCATTCGCTCTCTCAATATCATGATGGTTAAATACCGAACACACGTAGCCAATATAAGCATGATTTAATTGATATACATTTATATTAAATTTATATTATCATTCTTAAAGTCAGATGTTTTATCATCTCACCTCACATCACTACAAAAAATTATGTCTTTCTTGGCATCAAAAAGCGTCGAAAAAAACCTTATATGCGTCAAGAAAACCATTCCGACGCTATATAGATCGTCAGCATGGTCGTAAAAAATGTAATGTTACATAGATAATAAATGTAAATAATTGATTATCATCAATAAAGAGTTATCGATATTATTTCAATAAGTATTATTGATTGTGTTGCATTCGTTTTGTCTTAAGAACCCTATATTCAATAAACTAACATCCTAAGCTATCTTATGAGTCTTGAACTATACGTAGAGACATACAAGGATCAATGCTCAAGATACAACCTAAAGGGCCTATAGTATAGGGATAAGGCTGAGTACTTTATCCTTGTGACACTATAGATATGACCTATTATGTATTTGATACAAATGCAATAACCCAACGCGTTTTTGAAGGTGACATGCATGTGGGGGTATCATAGACAATGAGTTTTTAGAAGATCAGATCACAAAATAATAACCACTAGATATAACACCGTTGACTAGTTAGGTTTCTATTTCAATAGGATGACCTAGACAATTTACCCTTAATCCTGATTGTATTATGAACTCCTGTTCGCAAGAGATTGTCCTTTGATTTGTATGAATGAGAGTGACCAGTTCACCAACTCAATAAGCTTACCATTTTGAGGACAAGACCAAGTGGGGATCTGAAAACATAGTAATACAAGATGAGTTTCACTCCTTACCGACTTTAGGATAAGTGGACGAGTGTTCCCATAAGTGGTGTCTCCGAGACTTGAACAAAGAGCCCTATCCTCTCACTGGCCCGAGAAAGGTTTCTGTTTAATGGTTGGACTATAAACAAGTTGTTTATTAGAGGAGCACTGGTACTTAAGGATACAAAAGTAACCTAGGGGTAAAACAGTAATTTGACCAATTAATGTTCCAAACATTCGTGAAGGATTAACTTCTGTCATTGGTCTATATATGTGGATACATAAATATATCTGCAGTGAGAAGAGTGCATTCGTGGGTCTTTAGTGAAGTGTACCCACAATTAACGAATATCGATTGATTTGATTAATGAGTTTAGACAATTAATCTCATATTGTTGAAGTTTCTAATCTGTAGGTCCATGAGGTCCCCTTCCTAGCTCGTAAAAGGAATTGAGATAATTATGTCTTGAATTTGAAATGTTCAAATTCACTCAGGGAAATAATATAATTTATAATGATATATTATAATATAAAGTTTATATTTTAATTAAATTTTATAATATAAGTTTAATTTTGGCTGTGATTCAAAATTAATTTATGGAAGAATTACATATTTGAAGGAGTTCAAATATTAATTTTAATATTATTTGGATTCATATTAAAACTACAGGTTAAAACTAATATGTATTAGATACACATTAAAACTATAGGTTATGAGAGAAATACAATTGAACATAATTCGAATGTAGGCTAAACTAAATATTATATATTTAATTTGATAATTATTTAATTGAAGAATTAAATAATGATTTAATTTAATTTAATTTAGTTAAATTAATTGAATTAAAACTATAGGTTATGTGAGAAATGTTTCATTTAAATATGATTTAAATGAAATCATTAATTAAATAAGATTTAAATTAATTATTAATTATAATTAATTTATTATAAATATGTTAAATTAAGTGTAATGTAGATGTCTATTATTAGTGTCTATTAGCCATATGTCATTTATCCATTATTTCATGTGTTGTCCATATATCTCAAGATTACATATTATTAGTGTCCATGTAATCTACTTTCTATTTGCCAAATTGCCTATAAACAGTGACATTTTGTGGGTTTTGGAACATACACATTGGAAAAATTCCATGAAAATTGGAGAAAGTGGAGAATTTAGAGATTTTTTTTTGTTAATTTATTTTATTTTGTTTATTTATATGTTATGCTTAATTTATTTTATTATTATACTATATTTATTTATTTTAATATTATATTTTATTGATATTCACGTTCCCATTGTGCTTCTCAAGTTCACAATACGTTATCACGAGCTCCTATTGTTATCTCTGCTAAAGCTAGATTCTAAAGGTATATAGGTTTTTTCCTCTTCGTTATAATTATAAATTTAATGTTATTTTGCATATTTAATATCTATTAAATTTCTAATATAAATAAAATATTTTATGATAGTATTACCATGACAAATCTCACAAAATTAGAATTTTTCGCTCTTGATATTAGCGACAATAATTATTTGTCATGGGCGTTTGATGCCGAAATCCACCTGGATGCTATGAATCTTGGAAAAATTATTAAAGAAGAAAATACGACATCCAGTCAAGACAAAACAAAAACTATGATTTTCCTTCGTCATCATCTCCACAAGGGATTGAAAATGGAGTATCTTACAATAAAACATTCTCATATCTTATGGAAAATTTTGAAAGAGAGGTATGATCATAAAAAAAACAGTTATTCTTCCTAAAGCTAGTTATGAGCGGATGCACTTGAGGCTACAAGATTTCAAATCAGTAAGTGATTACAACTCCGCGTTATTTAAAATCAGTTTTAAATTGTTGTTATGCGAAGAGAAAATTACCAATGTTGATATGTTACAGAAGAATTTTTCTACATTTCATGTCTTGATTATGCTCATGCAGCAATAATATCGAGAGAAAAGTTTTAAACAGTATTCTGAACTAATTTCATGTCTTCTCATGACCGAACAAAATAACAAGTTATTAATGAAAAATCATGAATCTCGACCAATCGAGATAACACCATTCTCCAAAGTGAATGTTGTGAATTTCAATAATAACCATGGTCGAGGTCATGACCATGGCAGTGGAAGAAATAATTATTATTTTCGTGGTGATCATTATAATCATTCAAATTTCAAAAGAACTATATAAAATGATAATCACAAAGAAAATTCCCCATAAGATAAGAGTTCAAAAAGTGTTGAGAATAAATGCTTCCGATGCAGAATGACTGGGCGTTGATCGCGTACCTGTCATACGTCAAAACACTTAGTTAATTTCTATCAAACATCCTTGAAAGAAAAAAAAAAATGTAAAAGCAAATTTTGCATACCAGGATAATGACATATTTGACCCATCCCAAATGACTAATCTAGATGTGGCGGACTTCTTTGAATCTCTTGAAGAGAAGATTGGTACAGTTGATAGAACACAAGTGTTTCCTTTGACTTTGAAAATATCTAGACTTAATGTTGTTTTTTTTATTCATCTCCATATTTTTTTTCCCTCTAAGTAGATGTTAACCTTTGTATATTCCAAATGTTATTTTTCTTATTGTAATTATTTTCTTTTAATGAAGAAACCTGGATCATTTTCATATGTTGAGTGACTAAAATGAGTAAAGAAGATACATGTCTGGCAGATAGTACAATTACACATATAATACTTATAAGAAGAAAATAGTTTTCCAAATTGAATTTGTTGGAATAAAAAATCAATACAATATCAGGTTCTGCAAACTTAATTGAAAGGTTTAGAAAAGCAAATATTATTTTGCCTAGAGGAACAAAATTTACAATTTACAGTGCATTATTCTCTAGTCAATCAAAGAAATCTATTTAGTCTTAAATATATACATTGTAATAGTTATCATAATGAGATTGATAGAAAGAATAATAAGGAGTATCTTTATATCATATCTACTGTCTCATATGAAAAACACTGGAAGAGTTATTTGCTTTATCTTTTGGATATATTATACTCATATATGAGTAATTGAAACATATGCAACAATGAACCTGAAGTTCATGAATCCTGACATATTACAATTTGGCATGACCGATTGGGTCATCTAAGATCTATAATGATGAGAAGAATTATTGATAGTCCAAATGAACATCTATTGAAGAGCTAAAAGATTCTTCAATCTAATGAATTATTATGTGATGCTTGCTCTCAAGGCAAATTAATCATTAGACCATCACCAGTTAAAGTGAGGATTGAATCACCTACATTTTAGAATGAATTCATGGTGATATCTGTGGACCTATTAACCCAACAAGTGAACCATTTAGATATTTTATGGTATTAATAGATGTATCCAGCATGTGGTCACACGTATGCTTATTATCAAGTCGAAATCTTGCATTTGCAAGATTACTTGCTCAAATAATTAAGTTAATAGCATAATTTTCTAATTATACAATTAAGACTATTCTGCTGATGAATTTACATTCCAAGCTTTTGATAATTATTGTATGTCAATAGGGATAAGTATTAAACATCCTGTAGCTCATGTTCATACAACAATGGTTTAGCAGAATTGTGAAACCCAGATCTCAATTTCCCTACTTAAGCAAGTAATTAAGGAAATTAACCAAGTATAAGTTAAATCTTATGTTGAAGGGAAGGAAAATTCTAAGTATTGGAATAAACTTTTTGAGTAGCTTTGAGTTGAGCCTTAACTAGTAAAAATTTGGCTAAATATGAAGCCAAAAAGAAACCATGCATTTGGTGTTAGGGTTTAGGGTTTAGGGTTTAGGGTTTAGGGATTAAGTATTGTAGAGGTTATAAGGGATTAAGTATTGAAAGCCAAGGACAACCATGCATTGAGCTTATGAGGTATGGACGTATACGTTGGGATGATAAGAGGCTGCGTGAGCAAACAACGAGGAAGAGCCATTGAGTGATGAGGATGGGCCAGGCGCAAGTAAGGATGTATTTTGTTGTGCGTCAGCGTAGGCGTTGGGCATTGGAACATTGCGCGTGGACGATCGCATAGCTGCTTACGAGGCTAGATGATGAGTGAGAGCGAGAGCACTAGACGATGAGCTATGCGATGGGCGCAAAGCTAGATGATTGAGGCTTTGCGTGCGTGCAGGCCAATATAGGCATTAAGCGCAAGGTGCTAGCTACTTGGTGTGTGTTAGAGCTGTGCGCTGAGGCAGCGAGCAACGATCTAGGTGATGGACCAAGCTACGATGGGCGCATATATGTTGAATGCATGGATAGGTGATGGATTGGAAAGGGGGATAGGAAAATAAATATGCATCTTACGTATGTGTTGATCTCCAAGTGTCAATGGTCATGCGTTGGACTAGAAAATATACAATATGCGTTTAAGCATGTATGCGATGACCATGCGTTTCTGTCACAAATTTTCTCGCTTTCTCACCAAGTATAACGAGAACGCAAGTTTCTTGGGATGATCCGAGGTTGAACACATGGACTTGTAACTCAATGTTTGTGAAGTAATGCATTTGAGGCAATGAATAAAAGTGAAAAGATAAAAAGTAAAAGATTATGCGTTACGCCTACTCCTGACTAAACAGATTGAGCAATGGAAGTTTAACTATGAGAATTGTAGAGATACAGAAACTGTTAATGTGTAATAATATGCATGAAGAAATAGAATTGTGGGTGGGATAAATTCACCGCGACATTAAGCGTGGTCGTAAGGGTAAACCCAACTCACCACACTAATGTATCGCATACCTCTCGGTGGTCAACCTCATGCTTATATCTCTATAACGCATGGTTGCGTTGAGCATAAGATTATTCCTATCTCTAGGAACACTGCTTACTTTGCTTAGTGAGTTCCACTACTCACTCTCTTAGGCAGAGGTTATAGCTACCAGCTCATAGACAAGCATTGTGATAGTCTCGCACTAAGCAAATAGGATTGTCTCATTATACTCACACAACGTACACCTCTCGATGAGTTGCTACATACGTCATATCTCTATGTCACATGATTGAGTATGCGATAACTCTTGCAATCTACACTTAACTCTCTGCAATGGAAGAAGAAGATGATGAAGATAGTGTTGAAGGAATTAAAGAAATGCATTAATTACAAAATGTATTAATGTCTTAAGCCAAAATGTAATACAATCCAGAGATAAGAAAAAAAGATGGAAGGCTAGATGGAGGCAATCTCTTACTTCCATCAGATGTATGTCAAGGCTGTCGGTGGTGCCATGGATGGGTGGTGGAGTAATCTCTCTCGAGCTCTATCTCCAACAAAAACTTCGATCGTCAATCGAAATGGGTTGTGGAGGTGAAGAATCCTCCAAGAAAATCTTACTCATGCTCTCATCTGTAATCACAAGGATCCGCCCTAAGGCAGAAGTTATGATGCTTTGAAGTGAAGGTCCAAGGTGCTATTTATAGAGCTTAAATGCCGACAGCATTCATGATTGTGTTCTGCCTCACTGCTACCTTTGTCGCGGTATGGGCAATGTCAACATCATCTTATCTTGTTGATACTCCCAAGGTATGTGTTCATGCTTGTTTCTTTTTGAAGTCTCGATGCATTCCACCCACCTTGCGATCGTCCTCTTATCATGGCTATCGTTCTGTAGTTGCAGCATTTCATGCGACGAACTGGTCTTCATGAAGATCAACACATGTGATCAACTTTGCGATGGTCTGGCTTCAGCGCATGCGATTAATTCCTACGATAGCTACAAAAATAGACATTTTGACACCGTATAACACATGATATAGGGTTAGCAAGGATTTTTAGTGTTGATAGATGCAAGCTCATTTTTCACATAAATTCTTAGTATTATCAACACATATTCTGAAGGAAATTGGATCTGAGGTTTCCATGAGCAGCGGAACAAGACTATTCCAAATTACAATCATGAATGAACAATACATTTATAGTCGACTTCAAACAAGCGATTATACAACTACTTCAGAAATTATAGCATGAACAACAAATGAACAAGTAAGAACTCTACGAACATTTTCGCCTTGTTTCCACGCTCCTTGCTCATGAATGCTCGAACAATAGCAATTACGAACGCTCGATCTACACAATCGCAACACAGCACGAACTCTTTGCGCTCGTCCTCAACGATTGTCTCGACCACGTACTCCTCAACAACAGCACGAACATCGTGCTCATTCTCAATGATTGCCACGGTCATGAACTCCTCCACAAGACGAACTCCCTCCACAGCACCATGAACGGCCTCCAGAAAACCTCGATGGTGTCAAGTTGAGTCTGACACCACCAGCAAGGCTATCTTGGTATTTTCGATATGAGAATCCAGAGGGTGGGCTCTGTTCAGACTTGGTATGAGGTAGACGGAGGAGGAAACACCGATCGCGTATACGACTGGGCAAGTGGGAGATGGCGGAGACCTATCGTATAGGTCGATGCCCAATCGTTTAACTAAAGTTAAGCGATCATCTAGCAAAAGCTATGCAATCGTTTAGCTCATCATTTAGCTCAGTCTATTGCCTACAAAATCTACACGATCGTTTACTTTGTGCAAGCGATCATCTAGCAAAACTATGCGATCGTTTAGTAAATACTGCACGATCGTTTAGCTCGCCACTACACTATCGTTTAGCTCGCTCAGCCTTCGTTTAGTAAATTCGTATTTACTTGATAACTCCGTGAGTTTCTTTTTCGCCGAGAGAAATCTCAAAACCTTTTATCAACCTTTTACAAAAACATCTTCTTCAAAATAGGAAAACCACTTTTCTTTTAAACTCACAGTTACCATGAATTCAATAATCACCCACTAACTTGGTTATTTAAAGAAAAAGAATTAATTATCCAATAATTAATATTATTGTAAATATAAATGATAACCAACTTATCATACTATATTTATAACCTATAGTTTTAATATTTCATCTCATGAAACATATAAACCATAGTTCTTTTTCTATTCCATTGTACTTAATGTAAATCTCATTTACATCAATCCTCAACTAGATGTATCTCATACATCATACCGATTATATCATATATAATCAAAATACCTATTGTCAATTTGAACATTTCAAATCAACACCAAGAACTGATCCTCAACTGAATCCATTGAGCTACCAAGGGAACCTTATGGACCTATAGCTCGCTCTAACGATACGTGAATAACTGACTAAACTCTTTAGCCATGAGATCTACCATCCGTTAACTGTCAGGCACTCCACTAGAGACTGACAGCTGAACTCTCCTTACCACAAATATATTATGTGTCCATCTTAACCAATCAGCAGTGTGACAACCCTTCACAGATTGCTCGTAAGTACAACTGAGCCAATAACCATTATGCCCCTGTAGTTACATCTGTCTCCTTAAGTACCACTGATCCCTCTAATGAACATAAGTCATAGTCTTACTATGACTGAGTCTTTTCTTCTAAAGAGAAGTTGTGGCCACTATGTTCAAGCTCCAGAATCAGCCTTTAAGGAAGCAATCTCTCTACTTATCCTTGCTTCGGGAAAGAAGTGAATTCCATCTTGTGGATTGAGTTCCCAGCTCCCAGATCAGACAAGTCCCAAAAAGGTAGGCATGTTGAGTTGGCAACCTGGCCACTCTCACCCACACTAATCAAAGAACCACTCTTAAAGATAGGAGTTCTCAAAACACTCAAAATTAAGGTCGTGTCACCTATGGTCGTTTAGGTGAGATGCAAGTCTCTAGTATCAACGGCGTTATATAAAGAGTCTAGTCATCTCATGGTCCAGGTCTTATACAAACTCTTTGTATAGGACACCCTCGCTCGCACATCTTCACATGAGTGGTCAGGATCTACCATCTGTAGTAGTTTACAATACTTGCAAACTTCTACAAAGCGGGCCATATCCGTAGTGTCACCAGGATCAGGTATCCCACTTTAATCCTTATACTACAAACCTATTTAGGTTATCACTTAAGGCATGATTCACTTGTATATCATATATACATGCTTAAGTTCACATAAGATAACTAAGGAGCTTTGTTATTGCATATGAGTAAATTCCAGAATTAAATAACACTTATTTTATTCATTAAACAATATGTATCTTTACAAAACAATAAGAATCCGGGAGAATTAGGACACTAATCCCAACATATTCTGCTTGTTAGTCCTCATAATTCTAATTAAAAGGCTACAATAGCATGCATTTCTACTAGCTATCAATAGGGCTTGCAGTACACAAGACTTGCGAGGTTAGATGGTGAATACGTTGGTCTTGTGCACGCGTTTATGGCCATTGGCAAGCAACAAGGATATGCTTACGTTAGTCATAAGGTATGCGTTAGCAAGAGGCTAGGTGATGGTAAGACAAACCATGAGGCATTGAATTGAGACCTAGCTTGACCCAAGGGTTGGTATGCGATAGTGATATGCTAGGCTCTAAGGCTGACTTATGCACCAAGGACATCCGAGGGCATGTGGGCGCATAGGACAAGGCTAGCATAAGTAGCATACAATTGAAGGATGCGATTGTCATAGTCTTAGTTGAACGCATGTGCCAAGGGTGAGCCATGCGAGAAGAGGAGTATGTGGCCAAGCAAGGGCTTGCGATGACTTAAGGTTAATGTGGCGCAAAAGAGGGTGACGAGATGATCAAGGCATGCGATCAAGTAAGCATGCAACCATGTAATAAGAGAGCCATGGGCTGATAGATTCATCCGAACAAGTGGCTAACTGAGAAGAGGTTAAGCTTAAGTAAGTAGGAGGTGGACAAATAGGGTTTCATGCAAAGAAGAGTTATGCATGAGAAGGACAACGCAACTTCATACAAGTAGGAAGTGGAATGAAAGTAGTTAGTAGCAAAGCAAGGTGAAGACACTCTAAAAGTTCCTAAGTAGAAGGTGTCATGCGTTGAAGCCTTAAGAGATAATGAGGATCAGTTGCCAAAGGCCTATAAATACCACTATAAGGCTTCTCTTTAGTTGATAACACAAATTCTCTTCAACGATATTAGGAAGAGTGTTAGAGGGTAGACTCGAAAGAAGCTTAGCATTGATCATGAAGAGCATGCGTTGATAGCAAGACTATGCATTGATCAAGTGGTGCCAAGAGGTGGAGATGCTATCACACAGAGAGGTCATGAATTAGCATTAATTTGGAACGAGGAGTGCTTCCAAAATACTCGTGCATTTTGAGTGATTTCAAAGCCACTTGAAATATCTGAGAGTCTAGTCTTCAAGGTAAGGTTATAGAAGAAGAAGCTCAAAGTAATTATGCTGGAGAGTGAAGAAAAGGCAGAAGGGTCGAGCTCTCAGGTAAGCTTGGGCCAGTCTTGATGATTTAAAGATTCCAGCCAAAGCACAAGGAGCTCTGAGCTGATATTTTAAGGTAAACCTCCTGAAACAATTTAAAACATATTTGTAGAAGGAAGTGTCTCAAAATGAGGTCTGGAATGATAAGTAATTTGAGATTCAAAATGAATATGGAATTTAGGATTCAAAAGGAAGCCAAGGGAGACGAAGGGACTTGGAAAGAAAAAGGTTCTTGCCAATCAAGATGAGTGGTATTTCTTTTATGGTCTTAAAATATATCTTTTATGATATATGTTTATGTTGTGAATGAGTAGCCAAAACGAGCATAAGAGTATGTGGTTGGGATGGTCAGGGGGTTAATACACTTAGTTCCTAAGCCCGGAGTAGAATCTCACGAGATAGTCAGGGAGCCATAAGGCCTAGTTCCTGAGCCTATGGGAGGAACCTCGTATGGGATGGTCAGAGGGTTGACGGGCCTAGCTTCTGAGCCCATAAGCAGGGATCTATATGCAATAGGGAACACAGAAGAGTATACATTTATGATTAATATCAGTTTAACTATCTACTGTGTGTGTAGGTAGGGTTGAGAACAGACTCATTCGAGACAATGGTTTGGATGTTAACCTCGTAATTGTGATATGCTTGTATTATTATAAGTTGAAAGAGACTCTATAAGTTGTTTACCACTCACTGAGCTTCTTGAAGCTCATTCTTTTCTTTCATGTTTTCTTCCCATGTAGTGAAAGATGAGGAGTTCTAGGGTGCTGCTAAGGTCAAGGTCTGTCATGCCACAGCCACACTTCCAGTTTTAAAAGTTGTTGATGTAAACTTTATAGTTAAGTCTGGGAATTGTATAGTCATTATACTGTTTGTAATAAAATGAGTTTAGCTAAACAGTTGTTGTTTATATCCTTGGCTTAAAGATTAATGAGTGTAAAAGGTTCAAATGGGCAGTAGATATCGTGAAATAGTGATATCTGTCGTCTTCACGCCTCCTTTCGGGTTCTACAGGTAGGCTCGGGAAGGGGTGTGACAAGAATCATTCATAAAACATTTACAGTTAATTGTTAGACCATTGCTTATAAGAGCTAAGTTTTCTTCATCTATATGGGGATATACTATTTTGCATGCAGCGTCACTTGTATGCATTAGGCTAGTAACTTATCATAAATACTCGCCATTACAATTAGCTTATGGCCATGAGCCAAATATTTCCCATCTTAGAATTTTTGTATGTGCAGTATATGTTCTAATTGCTCCACCGCAACGTACTAAGATGGGTCCTCAAAGAAGGTTAGAAATATATGTTGGATATGATTTCCCATCAATTATTAAATATCTTGAAACCCTGATGAGTGACGATTTGCTGATTGTCACTTTAATGAGACAAATTTTCCAACATTAGGGGGGAGGAATTAAGAAGTCGAAAAAATGGATTACATGGAATACATGTTATTGCATTTAGATCCCCTTACAGATAAATGTGAACTTGAAGTTTAGAAGATAATTCATTTGAAAAATATAGCAAATTAATTATCAGAGATGCAAAGAAAGTAACTAAATCACACATACCAGCTATAAATGTTCCATCGAAAATTGATATCCCAACACAGCAAGTTGTCACTAATGAATCTAGAACACACCAGAAGCGTGGTAGACTAGCGGGTTCCAAAGATAAAAATCATCGAAAAAGAAAAATCATTAATAGTCAAGAAGACTTAGTTGAGGATGTAAATATCCATGAAGAAATCCTTGACATGACTAGTGAGGAAGGTCAAGTACCTAAAGATAATAATGAGATTTGAATAAACTATGTCATGACAGGAAAAAGATGGAACCGAACTCATTTAATTATTGATAATATTTTTGCGTATAATGTTGCTCTGGATATATCTAAAAATGAGGATTCTAAACCAAAATCTGTTGAAAAGTGTCGACATAGAAAAGATTGACTTTAGTGAAAGAAGCAATCAAGGCAGAATTAAACTCACTTTCAAAATGACAGGTTTGTGGACCAGTAGTCCGAATGCCAGAAGGTGTCAAACCTGTGGGATATAAATAGGTGTTTGTGAGAAAAAGAAATGAAAATAATGAGGTCACAAAATATAAAGCAAGACTAGTTGCACAAGGTTTTTCACAAAAACTTGGTATTGATTATGAGGAGACATATTCTCCAGTGGTAGATGTAATTATATTAAGATATTTAATTGGTCTGACTATATATGAAAATTTGGACATGTATCTTATGTATGTAGTCACAGCATATTTATATGAATCTCTTGATAATGATATTTATTTGAGAATCCCAGAGGATTTAAGGTACCTGAAACATATAAATCAAATTCCCAGGAATTGTATTCAATAAAATTACTGAGATCACTATATGGATTGAAACAATCAGGATGAATGTGTTACAATTGCTTGAGTGGATATTTGTTGAAAGAAGGTTTCAAAATAATTCAATATGTCCGTGTATTTTTATAAAGAAATAGTCAGAATTTACTATTATAACTGTATATGTTGATGATTTAAATATAATTGAAACTTCTAAAGAACTTTCAAAGGTAATAGAATATCTTAAGAAAAATTTGAGATGAAAGATCTTAGAAAAATAAAATTTTGCCTTGGCTTAAAAATCGAGCATTTAGTAAATAAGATATTTGTTTCAATCAACTTATACGGGAAAAATTTTGAAAAGGTTCTATATGAACAAAGCATATCCATTGAACATTCTAATGGAAGTTCGTTCGCTTGATGTGAAGAAAGATATATTTTGACCTCGAGACGATAATGAAGAACTTCTTGGTCCTAAAGTACTGTATCTTATTATAATTGGTGCACTTATGTATCTTGCTAATAATACAAGACCAGATATTGCATTTTTAGTAAATTTATACTAAGAAATAGTCCTCCAACAAAAAGACATTAGAACGAAATTAAGCATATACTTCTTTATCTCCGAAGAACGATCAACGTGGGTTTATTTTATTCAAATAAATCAAATTTTGATCTAATTGGTTATGTAGATTATGGATATTTATCTGATCCACACAAAGCTAGATCTCAAACAGGTTATTTGTTCACATGTGGAGGAATGACTATATCATGGCAATCGGTGAAACAGACCATAACAGCCACTTCTTCAAATCATGCTGAAATTCTTGCAATTCACGAGGCTAGTCGAGAATATGTTTGGCTATGATCAATGACTCAGCACATTCATGGAACACGTGAATTGTCTCCTAGTAAAAATCTTCCAACAATATTATACGAAGGCAACACAACATGCATATCCCAAATCAAAAGGATATAATATAATAAAGGAGATAGAACAAAGCATATCTCACCAAGATTTTCTATACTCATGATCTTGAAGAAAATGGTGACATCACTGTACAACAAATTTGTTCGAATGATAACCTGACAGACTTATTTACAAAATCATTACCAACCATAATCTTTTAAGAATTGGTGCACAACATTGGAATGTGGCAACTCAGAGATTTCAAGTGATATTTCCACAAGGGGGAGTAAATATACTTTTAAGAGTATGTTATAGTGTCCATTAGTCATTTATCATTTATCCATTACCCTATATGTTGTCCACGTGTCTCAAGATTACACACTATTAATATCTATGTAATCCACCTCCTCCTTGCTGAATTGCCTATAAATAGTGGCATTTGGTGAGCTTTGGAAAACACATACACATTAGGCAAATTCCATGGAAATTGGAGAAAGCGGATGATTTCGAGAAATTTCTTATTTTATATTTTGTTAATTTACATATTATGTTTAATTTATTTTATCATTATATTACATTATATTTATTTTAATATTATATTTTATTGGTATCAGTGTTCCCGTTGTGCTTCTTAAGTTCACAATATAATTTAATTAATTAAAAAGATAACTCCTATATAGGGGAGTTATCTGAATCGTGGGTTCTTCTACGTTCATGCTCTCTCTTTCTTATTGGTTAAGTTTTGTAGGTGAATTGTGATTGATTTTAGAAAGCACATAAAGGTTCTGGGAAGCTTTTTCTCTCTAGAAACAAAATTATTCCCCTACTCTTCCCAATCAATTTTGGTTCCCACAAAACAAATTTTATCTAAAAAAATCTCAGAGGATAGGGAGGCAACTCTTGTGCTGTTGTTCGTGAAACCAATTGAAGATTTGAGTTTTGTTTGATTCTACAAAGGTAAGGTTTCCTTTCCCGTTCTCTATAGAATTAATTTGTGCATGTTTAACCTAGATTAGAATTATTTTACAGTAGGTTGTAATTTTGTTAGTCCCTGTAATTTTCCAGTGTGTGGGTATTTTAGAAATCCCAACTCAATAATGAGTTTAGTTCTGTGATTTTTGATTTGTTAGGGCTTTCATCCCTATAGTCTAAATATCAAATAAAATACCTCTTATTTTATTAAATAAATAATTTGTTATTTCAAAATACAAACTATAAGATATATGAGATTTAGGGCATTAAATCCAACATATAGTTAGTTTGCCCTCTTTCATGGTGTTCATGAAGTCATTTGTGGGATTTGTCAAGCTTGAAAGCAGATTAAAACCTCTCATAAACAGGTTCCTCATACTACCACTGAAAGAGTATTAGAGCTTCAACACATGGATCTCAGGAGTTCCTCATACATAAACAAGCTTGAAAGCAGATTAAAACCTCTCATAAACAGGTTCCTCATACTACCACTGAAAGAGTATTAGAGCTTCAACACATGGATCTCAAGGGTCTAATGCAATTTATAAGTTTTGGTGGGAAGCGTTATGTCTTTGTGTGTGTAAATGACTTCTCAAGGTACACTCGATTCAATTTGTTAAAGAAAATTCTGACACATTTTTTGTGTGTCAAACTTTGTGTATTCAACTTTAGAGAGAAAAAGAATTTAAAAATATGTTGTTTGTTAAATTTTGTTTTTCTGAAGGAATACATCATGAGTTTTCATGTCCTATTACTTCCCAACCAAATGGTATTGTTGAGCATAAAAATAGGATCCTCCAAGAGATGGCTTGTGTTATGTTACATGCCAAAGATCTTCCTCTTCAGTTCTAGGCTGAAGCTCTCAACACTGCATGTCATATTCTCAACTGGATTTTTCTTTGCCTAGGTACGACCTATACAAATTATAAAGTTTGGAGGGGGAGAAAGCCAAATGTCCAATATTTTTTATATCTTTGGGAGTCCATGTTATATTCCAACAAATCGAAAACCTAGGCAAATATGGGATTCAAATCGTGATGAAGGTATTTTCCTAGGGAACTCTATAAACAGTAGGGCTTATAGAGTGTTTAATAAACGATCTTGAAATGTAATGGAGTCAATCAATGTTGTGATCGATATTGTTATAAATCCATCAGCTTCTACTATTGAGGAAGATGAAGATTTCAGTATGCTTCCACTTTTCAATATAGATGTCCCTAATATCTCCTTTGACATGAATACTAAAACACCAATGGAGCATAACTAGTCGGTTTCTGAACAAGTTATGCATTCAGCAGAGTTCATAAAAATCATCATCTCTCTAGCAATATCATTGGTAATCTTGATGCATGAGTGACTACCAGAAAGAAGGATATGGTTGACTATCTCCAAATGATTAACAATAGTTTCTTTACATCTTCAATTGAAATTAAGAGTGTTAATAAAGCTCTAAGGACTACTTTAGACATATGCAAAATTTAAATTTAGCAATTAATGAAATTTTCTGTTTGGGTCATTTGCTGTTTGAAGCCATAACTGAAGTGGTTGGTGTGTCTGCCTTAATTGAGAAAATCAACCTTCCTTGTGTAGGTTGTGTTAACTTCTCTTGTGATCCCTGAAAATGTCATTGCATCTATCTTTGGCTCTGCTGATGATGTTTTTGAAGCAAGTTTTTTTAAGTTTGATATTAAATGGAAGAATCTTGAAAATAGTGTTGTGCTTGATATGTTTGTTGTTTGTCCAGAGAGTCCTATATTGAAAATATTGTTTTGTCTGATTTCAACCACTCCTAAAGTCTTGTTTTTTTTTTATTCCGTTGAAGTTGGCTTTAGTTGTTTTGTAAGTCAAACAAAAAGGGGAGAATAAGTTTGGCTCAGCGCGCTAGTCTCTCAACTCTTTATCTTTTACCGACGTGCTTTGTTATTTGGTTTGTTTTGCCTTAAAAATATCAGCCAAATGGGGAGTGATAACTTGTTGAAATACAAGTTATTTTACCTATTTTATCTAAAACAATAAGAAAAATTGTGGACAATGCAATTCAATTGGTAAGAAATTCATGATTTCATTATATTAAGCGATCGCATATGTACAACATCTAATAACCCTTAAAAGTTATAAAATTGTGCTTTTTGAAATGCAAAAATCCTATCATGCGATCAACAGTTTATCGCGGAGGAAATTCCTGACGCCAGCATTAAAACCTTATAGCTGGAGACACATAGACTCATACGATGCAAAAAAAAGGAAGATGACATGACACATAGGCGGTGGAAGTCAAATCAAAGATCAAGTTGGTAGCTGACAAGAAAGGTTCACGACAGAGCCAATGAACTTCTGATGCGAAGTAGACGGCGTGTCAAGATATGGAATTTAATGCATGCCATCATAATAATCATTAGTGAGAGATGGAAAAGCTACCTCGTGACACATATAAATACCCCACAAGATTTCCATGCAAAAGAGAGTAAGGAGACGTCGGAAAAACTCTGCAAAAATCTTCACTTCACATATTTCTTTTAAGCCCTCGTGAAATCTTGAATGAACGCTCAAGAGCTCTCTTGGAGTTGAAGGGAAGCCATCTCCTTCAACACAATTCTCAAGAAACAGTTGTTTAAAGAGTCGAAATGAGCAAGAAACTGTCACCTATGGTTTGACTTTCTATCTCTATCTCCATATCTTCTTTTTACTACAGTTGTTTATATTGTGTAAAACGTTGAAAACTCATTTTATCAATATGAATGCATTCATAGTTTATTATTCATCTATCTCTTCACCTTTATCCATGAGTAACAAATTTCTATATGGGTTGAGAATCATTGCAACTAGTGTGAACTAAGTAAATCCTGATCATGAGTTCAACATGTTTTATGCATGCTTTGTAAGCTATTTGAATCTGTTGAAAGATTGCTTTAAATAGACTGAATCTATACTTGAAAAAGTAAAGGATTTAGACTGCATAAAACAAGAAGAGATTACCTTTAGAAATAAAGAAATATCTCTTGCATTAAAAGCTCATTGCATGCATCCTAGAAATAGACTGAGAAATGTAGTTATGATTTGCGACTGATTTGTAAGTAATTTTCTTCAATGCATGGTTTGTGCATTTACTTAAGGAATGTTAGCGAATATATGCCTCAACCCTAATTCATTCCTTAGAAAACTCCATCGCATTGCATAAACTGCTTCCGTTACGATTCTGATTTCCAACGCATTCATCATCTTCCATTTCAACACTTAGGAACATAAACAAATCGCTTTTATTTTGTTAGGATTGGTGTCCTAATTCTCCTGGAGTCTCGTAGTTTGTAAACTTTGTACACATTGTTATAAATAAAATAAGAGTTATTTTATTTGCATTTACTCATATCCAATAAACAAAGATTTGTGGTTATTGTATGTAAACTTAAGTATGTATATGAGATATACAAGTGGATCATGCTTTAAGTAATAACCTAAAAGGTTTGTAGTATAAGGGTAAAGGAGGGATACTTTATCCTTGTGACACTACGAATACGACCCGTTTTGTAGAGGTTTACAAGTGTTGTGAATTACTACAGATGGTCTGATCCTGACCATTCATGTAGAGACATGTGAGCGGGGGTGTTCTATACAAAGAGTTTGTATAAAATCGGACCACGAGATGATTCGTCTCTTTATATAATGACGTTAATAATTAAGACTTACATCTCACTAAAATGACCATACGTGACATGACCTTAATCCTGAGTGTTTTGGGAACTTCTGCCGATGAGGGCAATCCTTTGACTAGTATGGGTGAAGGTGACCAGATTGCCAACTCAATAAGCCTACCTTTTCGGGGATTTATCTGATTGGGGAGCTGGGAACTCAATTACACAAGACGGAGTTCACTTCTTCCTCAAAGCAGGGGTAAGTAGATAGATTGTTCCCTTAAAGGCTGATTCCAGGTCTTGAACATAGTGGCCACATCATCTCTTTGTAAGAGAGGACCCAGTCATAGTAGGACTATGACTTATTGTTCATTAGACGATCAGTGGTATTTAAAGAATTAGATGTAACTACAGAGGCAAAATGGTAAATTGGCCCAGCTGTACTTACGGGCGATCTGTGAAGGGTTATCGCACTATTGTTTGGTTGATATGGATAAAGAAATATATCTGTAATGAGAAGAGTGCAGTGTAGGTCTTTAGTGGAGTGCCCAACAGTTAACGGATGGTGGATCTCGTGACTAAAGAGTTTAGTCAACTATTCACATCCCATTGGAGCTTCAAGCTACAAGTCCATAAGGTCCCCTTGGTAGCTCAATGGATTCAAGTTGAGAATAGATTTTGGGGTTGATTTGAAGTGTTCAAATTAACAAGAGGAAATTCGATTATATGTGATATAATTGGTGTGATGTATGAGATACATTATTTGGAGGAATTAATGTAAATATAATTTACATTAAGTACCATAAAATAGAAAAAGTACTATGGTTTATATGTTTCATGAGATGAAATATTAAAACTATAGGTTATAAATATAATATGATAAATTGGTTATCATATATATTTATAATATATTAATTATATGATAATTAATTTCCTTTTCTCTGATAACCAATTGAGTGGGAGGTTATTGGTGATTTTATGGTAACCATGAGATAAAAGGAAATTTGTTTTCCTAATTTTAGGAGTTTCCTCTTCGGAAAGTTCTCACAGAGACAAGCTATCAAGTGAAAGAATTTAACTAAGCGATAGCAATCAGAGACTAAACGATCGTGTAGAGTTGACTATACGATAGTCATTCAGCTGATCATAACTACAGGTTCGAGTTGCTAAGTCTATATGATAGGCTGCCGTTTACTAAACTATCGAGCACATCGTCTATACGATAGACAATGTCATACCTCCTACTTGCTCGATCGTCTACTCGATCGTAGACCTCTAATCTCTTCCTCAAGCCAAGATCAGACAGAGCCCACAACCCTTGGATTCTCACACCGAGAATACCAAGGTAACCATTGTGGTGGTGTTTTCAATCAGTTTGTGGATCGAGTTGGACTCGATTGGGTTTGAGGAGCTGTTGACCGTTCGTTGTGTTCGTATTTGTTGGTTGTATCAGTCGTTGCATTCGAGTGTGCTGTTCTTGGACGCTTGTAGATTGATCGAGGGATTCGTGAAGAATGGTTCTTCAAATGTATGCATCCTTTATCCCTTGTATCATCGTTTAACATGCTGTAATTTCTATGTTTGCATGATTTGTTAGTTTCCATTTAGACTGTAATTGTTTTGTATTCAATTTAAATGGAATTTGGAACGACCCCTTACGCTGCTCATGGAAATCCTCGTGTTTGATTTCCTTCAATTGGTATCACAGCCAAGTTGTTCTGATATTCCAAATACCATTTCTGTTTTGAACTTCTTCTAAAGTCGTGGTGGGTTTTAAGTTTCCTGCATTGCATTTAAGAGTTAAATGCGTTTGTGGATGTGTTGATGAATGTTTACAGGATGATTGCCTCTTTTTAAATTTATCTTTACGATTACAAAGTGTTAATTTGTAAGGGCCATTGCGTTTTTTGGGCATAATTAACAAGCAATCGAGTCAATATTCAAAGTGTTTGATGTTGTTGAGTCGTTCATGATGAAGTTTTAAAGCAAAGAGATGTGGTTCTCATCGAGGAAGAAGACCAAAGGTTGGTCGTATAGTGTAGCCTAAGGTAAACGATCGTTCAGATTTGGCTAAATGATCGTGTAAAAATGTTCTGCCCAATTGTGTAGTATTTACTAAACGATTGTTTAGCTAATGCTAAACGATGGGGTAAAGTGTTTACTCTATCGCATAGCATTGGTTGCTCGATTTCATGGACACTGGAGGTAAACGATCGCATAAAGTTTTTTAGACTCATCGTTTAATAAAAGACGCACACACTAAACGATCTTGTAGTTCAGCATGCCTCATCGCATAGTCACTGACTACACGATCACGCGGTATACGATAGCTTACATTTGCTCAGCATCGTTTAGACGATTGTGCTTCACCGCATCGTTGTCGTTTAATTGATCGCTTAAAGCTTCTGTTGCAACATGTACGCTGCATGATCGTGTGCTTTCATGCTTCATCACATAGGCAAAGGTACACGATCATTTAAGCTTAGGAAGCGTTGCTAAACGATTGAGTAAAGAGGTTACTCTCTCGTGTAGGCAATCACAAGGATTTGATACACGATTAAGGAAACGCGAGCTTCGCCCGGACGGTTCAAGACCCAGTTTGTCTGTTTGAACCGGAGACTCATTGCTCTTTGTAATACTTAGCTTGGTTTTTAAGGATTTTGAGGCTAATTATCCTGGTTCATCAACTTTTATTTAATATACATGAGATATATGTTGGCTTATGATAACTGGCAGAAATACTAGTTATTATAAGCCTTTTATTTAGAATCATGAGGGCTAATAAGTAGAAAATACGGTGATAATACTTAGCATTTACAAAAAATTGAGTTTTGCGTCGATTAGCACCTAAATCCTCACTGACCCCAAGATCATGCATTACTTCAAGCCAAAGTGTCTATTTTTGTAGCTATCGTAGGAATCAAATGCATACATTTTAAATAAGCAATCGCAAAGAAGAACGCATGCGCTGAAGCCAGGCGATTGCAAAGACAAACGCATGCGCTGAAAGTTGGATTGCATGTGTCCATCGCATGGAAGTTTTGGTGATCGAATGTGTCCATCACATGGAAGTTCCGATGATTAAGCAGATGCGGTGATCATTTGGGAATTGCGGCCATGGAGTGACAACTATAATAGAAGGACGATCGCAAGATGGGTAGGACGCGTTGATGCTTCAGCTAAATCAAGCACGGACGCATACCTTGGGAGTATCAACGAGATAAGACGATGTGACTTTGCCCATACCGCGACAAAAGCATCAGTGAGCCATAACGCAATCATGATAGCTATCGGCGTTTAAACTCTATAAATAGCCTTTGGACCTTCATTTCAAGACATTCGAACTTCTGCCTCAAGGCAGAGGTTTGCGATCACAGATGAGAGCTTGAGCAAGATTTTCAGTGAGAATTCTTCACCTCCACAAACCAGACCGAGTGACGATCGGAGCTTTCGCCGAAGTTAGAGCTCGAGAGAAACATCTCCACCATTCATCCATGGTACCACTGGCAGCCTTGACATAGAGTCCTTCATTTCTCTTCTAACCTCTGTATTATATTATATTTTAAGATATTAAGACATTTTGAAATCAATGTATCTCTTGATTCCTTCAATACCATCTTCTTCATCAGCTTTATATTTATCATCATTTACCTTCATCGTTTATTTATCAAAGGCGATCGCATACTTAATCGTGTAGCCTAGAGATAGGACGCATGTAGCAACCCACCGAGTTGTGTGCGTTGTGCGAGTATAGTGAGTTAATCATTTTTTCTTGATGAAAGGTTGTAGCAATGCTTGTCTATGGGTTGTTGCATTGCTTGTCTATAAGTTAAATAGCCGCGTCTAACTGCCTGAGAAGGTAAGAGATGGAACGTACTAAAGTAAAGTATGCATTGTTCCTAGAGATAGGCACAATCTTATACTCGACGCAACCATACACTATAGAGATATAGTCATGCGGCTGACTACCGAAAGGTGTGCGATGCATTAGTGCAATGAGCTGAGATTACTTGGGCGATTTAAGAAAATAAACATCACTATGCGTTAATGGTTGTTGTGTATCTATCTATTCTCATCACAAGTCTTCTATTGCTCAATCTGTTAAACATTAGTGTTTAACGCATGATTGCGTGCACAACCCCATCCGTCCCTAATAATAAAATTTTCCTGCCAACAGTTTATGTGCCGTAGTGTATGACATGTAGATTTGAAACCCACCTTAGGTTATACATTTTATTCATGCATCATATATTATAAGTGTTATAATATAGTTTCTGGCATGATGAAATTATCAGAAAGCATGCGCCTGCATCATGAAATATAAGAGTTATATTTATGCATGGATCATCTTTATATTATAAGAGTTATAGTATAAGGGTGTATAGAAGCATGTATGCTTGGTTCGTTGCTTTGATATATAAGTTTTATATAGTAGCAATGAATGAACAATACATGGAGCATGACACTTAGGCTTATTTATAAGAGTTATGAATTCCTTGTATATGTAGCTTCGCATCATGTTGGTTTTAGTTGTTTCCTGTTATAAGTGTTATAATGAAAATTAAACTAAAATCAATAGGCGAACTCATGTTTTAAAAGGGTTTAAAATTGGATTAAGATAGACCTAAGTTCAAGGTCCTAATGAGATTAGAAACCTACGTTTAATCCTTTTGAATCGGTTTAATATGATTAAATTGATTAATTTCCATAAAAGATTAAATTTGTATTAAATCTATCTAAAAGGGACCTTTTGTCTAAGGCGTGTTCTATCTAGGCTGGGGTATTTAAGCTGACGAAAACAGAACACCCCTACCTGGGAACCTACTTGGAAAGGTGAATTTGATAGATTTGCTACAAGCATACGACAGTTGATCAAAGACTTCGTTAAAGAGTTTAATGAATGATATTCAAAAGTTGTTCAATTTTCCAAAGTAAGCGTTACTTTGGCCAACCTAAAAAGTCACTTAGTTAAAATCCTTAGCCATGCTTTTTCTAAGTAAACTAAACCCTAGGTTATAAAATAATCAGTGGAAGGAAGAGATATATATAATATGTCAATGATTCCCCTCACGTTTCTCCCTAAATGTTCACGTCGTGATACTCATGCTTGGCCTCGTGGTACCTTGGGAGCATCCCCTTTCGGATGGTGTTTACATGAGTCAATATCAAGGTGACGAAGAGTCTTTATAGTAAGTGGATGAAGGATACGTGTCAACATGTTCTACGGTCTCCTTCATTGGTTCGCACCGTGAGATCTTCTTGCACTGACTCGTGGTGCCCTGGGAGTGTTCCCCTTCGAATGGCTTTTGTGTAGTTGGTCAATATCAAGGTAAACTCCAGAAATGGATAGAGTCACTTTAGTTGTTGCCCCAATCAGATTTTTCCCTTCGGATTGGCTGCTTGGGACGAAACTCTAGGGCCTAAAATGAAGGGTCACATTTATGGGAAATTGTTAAGCAAGTTAATGATTTCTTGACCAAATCAATGGTGGCTAGTCGTTATAGGAACACAAGTTGTTCTAGTATTACTGATTGGTTAAGAATGTCTCAATTCAGAGGAGGGATATATTGACTACCCTTTGGTGGATTTTGTCCTAAACCTTTGGAGCGTCATTGCAAAACTAGATGTCATACGGGGTTCATTTTAGTTTTGCGAAACCGTATTGGATGTTGCTTTTTTAATGAGTATTTGCTAAAACCTAATGTAGGTCAATGTGTTTGTTTTTTCAACACATGAATAATTGTCCATTAGTTGCCTCAAATTTGACCGATTACTAACATTGGAAAGAGTCCATTAAAACATATTTTGTGGTAAACGACCTCGAGTTTATCATGGTTGAGGAGTGTCCTTAAGTCTCGACCTTTGATACACCGCAAAATGTTCGTAATGTATATGAGGTGTGGATGAAGGCTAACTTGTTGGCTAGACTTCACATTTTGGTTAGCATACCTGATGCGTTGGCCAAAAGGGTTAAGAACATGGTCATTGCATATGAGATCATGGACTCATTGCAAGAATTGTTTAAACGTCAGTTCTCACTTTTCGAGAACAAAGGGATGGATGACAAAGAAACTAGTCATATCAGTTCCCAAAAATAGTCTCCAGTCTTTCTTGAATGTCAAGGTACTAAAAGAGAGAGCAATTTTTGCTGACTCAAGTGAAGTTCATCGACGAGAAATGTTCTCTAAAATGGAACTTGGAGAATATTTAGGTTCTAATACTGATCCCACTACTCTCAAGAAAAGAAAGAAGTCTAAAGACAGTAAATGTGACTTATTTGTCTTGGAGATGGGTTTGGTAGAAAAAGATGATTCGGCCTGAAAACTTGATTCAGGTGCTACTAACCACGTCAGTTTTTTCCTACCAAGGATTTAGTTCTTGGCAGATGTTGCAATAGGGAGAGTTGACTCTTCAAGTTGGTACTGGTGAGGTTGTTTTAGCTATTGTTGTGGGTAGGCTGGATTTGTTTTTGGACAAGAAATGTTATCTATTACTGGATAATGTTTTTGTAGTTCCTCATATCAAGAGGAATTTAATCTCAGTTTCTTATCTCATTGAATAAGGTTATACCGTCTTCTTTTCTGAAAGTAAAGTGTTTATTTTTAAGAATGGTTTGGAGATTGGATCAATGGAAAATAACTTGTATGTACTAAGGCCACTATTCATAAAAGCCTTGCTTAACACTGAAATGTTCAATATGGCGACAACTACTAAAAGACCAAAGGTTTCTACTAAGGAAAATGCCAATCTTTCGCATCTAAGGTTAGGTCACATCAACCTCAATAGGATTGAGAAGTTGGTGAAATGTGGACTTCTAAAGAGTTTAGAAGAAAACTCCTTGTCAGTCTGTGAATCATGCCTTGAAGGCAAGATGACCAAACGACCTTTTACTGGAAAAGGTTATAGAGTCAAGGAAACCTTGGAGCTTATACATTCAGACCTCTGTGGTCTGATGAGTGTTAGAGCTCAAAGTGGATATAAATATTTCATCTCTTTCATAGATGATTATTCAAGGTACGGGTATCTCTATCTAATGCAACGTAAGTTTGAAGCTCTTGACAAGTTTAAGAAGTATAAGGCTGAAGTTGAAACCTTGTTAGGTAAGAGGATAAAAACACTACGATCTGATCCTGGTGGAGAGTATATGGACCTCGAATTCCAAAACTATGTGATAGAACATGGAATCACATCCCAACTCTTGGCCCCAGGTACACCTCAACAGAATGGTGTATCAGAAAGGAGAAATAGAACCTTGTTGGACATGGTTCGATCTATGATGAGTTATACTCATCTTTCAAACTCATTTTGGGGATTTGCAGTGGAGACTACATGTTACATTTTCAACATTCACCCGAAAAGTTTTTCTAAAACACCTTTTGAGTTGTGAATAGGCCGTAAAGGTAGTTTACGCCACTTCAGCATTTGGGAATGTCTGGCCCACGTGCTTGTGGCTAACCCAAAGAAGTTGGAACCACGTTCGAAAGTTTGCCTCTTTGTAGGATACCCTAGGGAAACGAGGGGTGGATACTTCTATGATTCGAGTAAGAATAAAGTGTTTGTGTTGACAAATTCTATCTTCTTGGAAGAAGACCACATCCGGGATCATAAACCACGAAGCAAGCTTTTTTTACATGAGATTTCTAGAGAGACCACTGAGGGTTCAACAAGAGTTGTTGAACAGACTGATAGATCAATAAGAGTTGTTGACATCGGTTCATCTAGTCAACCATCTCAAAAGTTGAGACTGGCTTGACGTAGTGGGAGGGTTATAAACCCACTGAAACGCTACATGGGTTTAACTGAAGCCCAAAACATCATGTCCGATGATGGGGTCGAGGATCCTTAAGCAAGCAATGGAGGATGTTGACAAAGATGAGTGGATTAAAGCAATGAACCAGGAAATGGAGTCTATGTACTTCAATAATCTCTAGGAACTTATGGATCAGCTGATGAGGTAAAACCTATAGGGTGTAAGTGGATCTACAAGAGAAAATGAGGCATAAATGGAAAGGTGCAAACCTTTAAGGCTAGACTCGTGGCAAAGAGTTATACCCAGGTCGAGGGAGTGGACTATGAGGAAACTTTCTCACCTGTTGTCATGTTGAAGTCTATCAGGATACTCCTATCCATAGCCACATTTTATGATTATGAGATATGGCAAATGGATGTCAATACTACCTTTTTTAATGGTAATCTTGAGGAGACCATTGATGCGTGCAATTATGATGTGATTTTGTAGTGATGTGTGTTATGCGGTGATCATGCAAGTTTTCCTAACAATACCCAAGTATAAGCCTTATTAGGTTTCCTAGTAAGTCCAGGGTCGAACACAGGGACTACTAAGTAAATATGCGACAGTCACTTTGATTCTCTTGCGGTAGTAAAAACAAATGAAGTGGATAGTGTTTAAGAATTTTTCCTATGCGACAGAGTTTGAACGCAGAGTTGATGAACGCGTAGAGTTACAATGAGTATGCGATGAAGGGGTTGAGAATGGGTTTAGCTAGCATTTCCTAAGATTATGCACAATTTATGCGATCATGCTACACACAAATAACAACACGTCATCTCTCAATTCAAAATGCCATAACTCCTATTTCTAGAACGCATGCGATGTGTATACGAAAAAGTAGATAGGACTTATGTTTAAGCCTCTATTCTTGTCTATGCGATGATGAATAATGCACACATAAAACAAGGTGACCGCATACAATCATTCCTATTTCTAGGGTGCATGCGATGCGTTATAGCAATAGAACTTATGTCAAAGTTTCTATTTCTTGCTTATGCGATTTTAATCTGACTCTCTCCAGCCTAGATTCTAATCTGATTCTCTCAAGTCTAGATTCTATCTTTAGACTACTCTCTCAAGTATCTCTAAAGGGTGAATGACGCATACATAAGACAAGATGATCGCATAAAACGTAAATCTTAAGTCATGTTAGCTAAGTACTTCTCAACCCATTCATAAATTTAGCTACTCATGCGAAGTATCGAGAGATTGAACATAGAGTGAAATGAGATTTCCATTTTTTGTAAATAAAGTATTGAATACAAAATAACAAATGGATTTGAGAGATAAGAAGCCTGATAAGCATTGTCTTGCTTCTCATGGCCTTTTACACTGTTCTTTTTCACTCATACTCTGTTCTAGATATGTATTCTTGCTCTCGCAAGTATTGGCCCTCTCTACTTTGTAACACTTTCCGGTAGCCTCTTGATCTATCCGGGAATGATCTCTCGGCTTCCTCGTTACCTTGTTCGTCTTCGTCTTCTAAGTATATCTACGAGTATGTGCATGAACAGACTAACTAACTCTCTAATTTGTTGACTCTTTTATACTGGTGGCCTTCGGTATCTATAGAGCTCAAGGTGAAGTAGTCTTTCTTTCTAATGATTGCAATGATGGGCGATATTAATTTTTCTGCTCTGATGCGTCGATTAATGGTCACCGAAAGTTGAGTGTACTTGCTACAGTGTGGCTTTAACGACTTGTCAACTAAATTCGGATTCGACCGTTACCAGCTTTCCATCCCATCATGATTTATTATGTTGTCACCTTGATGCGCAGGCTTTATGCGGCCACCTTTGTAAGAAACTTCTCACGATCGCATACAATCGCATGACTTGTGATCGCAATCTTCAAGCGCGCTGACGCCGTGTTCCTTTGGATCGCAATTTCACTTGCTCATCGCATTTTTTCTGCACAAAATAGGTAAATTAACTGCTTTTATGAGATGGGCGCTTGCGATCGCAATTCTTATCAGTTTAGCACTTTCCGACATGATATTGCTTATTTTATCATCGCATTCTCTCATTGTTTTACTTATTTTAGCTATAATAACTTGTATTTCTACCAGTTATCAACCATCACTTGGCTCAACCAAAGGAGTTCATTGTTCTAGATCAAGAGCAAAGAGTTTGCAAGCTTAATAGGTCCATTTATGGGCTGAAACAAGTGCCTAGATCGTGGAACATTAGATTTGACAGTGCGATTAATCATTTGGATTTGATCAGAACGTTGATGAGCCTTGTGTTTACAAGAAAATCATCAATAGCTCATTAGCTTTTCGGGTACTGTATATGGATGATATCCTACTCATTAGGAATGATGTAGGTTTTTTTACTGACATTAAGAAATGGCTAGATGCCCAATTCCAAATGAAAAATTTAGGAGAGACGCTGTATGTTTTAGGGATCTAGATCATTCAGGATCGTAAGAACAAGAGGTTAGCTTTGTCTTAGGCATCGTATATTGATCAAATATTGATCAGATATAAGATGTAGAATTCCAATAGGGGTTTATTATCTTTCAGGCATGGAATTTCTTTGTCTAAGTAGCAATGTCCTAAGACACCTCAAGAGGTTGAGGAGATGAGACGGATTCCCTATGCTTCGGCTGTTGGAAGCTTAATGTATGCAATGTTATGTACTAGACCTGACATTTGCTATGCAGTAGGGATTATCAATTGTTATCAGTCCAATCTAGGATTAGATCACTGGACAGTAGTCAAAATGATCCTCAAGTATCTTTGGAGAATGAGGGACTACATGCTCGTGTATGAAGATAAAGATTTGACTCTTATAGGATACACAGACTTTGACTTTCAGACTGATAGAGATTCTCGGAAATCGACATTAGGGTCAATGTTCACTCTAAATGGAGGGACTGTAGTTTGGTGAAGCATCAAGCAAGGATGTGTCGCCGACTCCATTATGGAAGCCGAATACGTAGCCGCTTGTGAAACTGCTAAAGAGGCTATTTGGCTTAGGAAGTTCTTTACAAATTTGGAAGTTGTTCTAAATATGTCTTTGTTGATCACTCTCTATTGTGATAACAACAGGGTTGTGGCAAATTCGAAGGAACCTCGGAGTCATCGTAGAGGTAAGTATATCATTTGATCAGGGAGATTGTGCATTGCGATGATGTGATAGTCACGAAGATCGCATCGGAGCACAACGTTGCTGATCCATTTACAAAGGCCCTCACGGCTAAAGTGTTTGAGGGTCATTTGGAGAGTCTGGGTCTACGGGACATGCGGCATCTTGTCTAGGGAAAATGGGAGATGATACTGGGGTATAGAGTATGCCCTAATTTATTGTATATTATACTTGTTTTTCATGTATTGTACATTAGTCTCTCGAGGCATTAGGACAAGTAGGAGATTATTGGGATTGGTGTCCTAATTCTCCCGGAGTCTCATACTTTATAAACTTTGTACACATTGTTATGAATAAAATAAGAATTATTTTATTTGCATTTACTCATATCCAATAAACAAAGATCTGTGGTTATTGTATGTAAACTTAAGCATGTATATGAGATATACAAGTGGATCTGCCTTAAATAATAACCTAAAAGGTCTATAGTACAAGGATAAAGGAGAGATACCTTATTCTGGTGACACTATGGATACGACCCGCTTTATAGAGGTTTACAAGTGTTGTTAACTACTACAGATAGTCTGATTCTGACCATTCATGTGCAGACATGCGAGCGAGGATGTCCTATACAAGAGTTTGTATAAGATCGGACCACGAGATGATTCATCTCTTTATATAACGCCATTAATAATTAAGACTTACATCTCACTAAAATGACCATAGATGACATAATCTTAATCTTGAGTGTTTTGGGAACTCCTACCTATGAGGGTAGTCCTTTGATTAGTATGGGTGAGAGTGGCTAGATTGCCAACCCAACAAGCCTACCTTTTTGAAAATTTGTCTGATTGGGGAGCTGGGAACTCAGTTACACAAGACGAAATTCACTCCTTCCCCAAAACAGGGGTAAGTAGATAGATTGCTCCCTTAAGGGCTGATTCCGGGTCTTGAACATAATGGCCATATCCTGAAAGAAGGGACCCAGTCATAGTCGGACTATGACTTATTGTTCATTAGAGAAATCAGCGGTACTTAAAGAGTTAGATGTAACTATAGGGGCAAAACGATAAATTGGCCCAGCTGTGCTTACGAGCGATCTATGAAGGGTTATCGTGTTGTTGATTGGTTGATATGGACACATAAATATATCTGTAGTGAGAAGAGTGCAGTTGTCGGTCTTTAGGGGAGTGTTCAATAGTTAATGGGTGGTGGATCTCGTAGCTAAAGAGTTTAGTCAGCTATTCACATACCGTTGGAGCTTCAAGCTACAAGTCCATAAGGTCCCTTAGGTAGCTCAATGGATTCAAGTTGAGAATCAGATTTTGGGGTTGATTTAAAGTGTTCAAATTAACAAGAGGAAATTTGATTATATGTGATATAATTGGTGTGATGTATGAGATATATTACTTGGAGGAATTAATGCGAATATGATTTACATTAAGAACCATAAAATAGTAAAAGAACTATGGTTTATATGTTTTATGAGATAAAATATTAAAACTATAAGTTATAAGTATAATATGATAAGTTGGTTATCATATTTATTTATAATATATTAATTATATGATAATTAATTTCTTTTTCTCTAATAACCGATTGAGTGGGAGGTTATTGGTAGTGTTATGATAACCATGAGATAGAAGGAAAATTGTTTTCCTAATTTTAGGAGTTGCCTCATTCGGAAAGTTTTCACAGACACAAGCTATCAAGTGAAAGAGTTTCACTAAGCGATAGCTATCAAAGACTAAACGATCGTATAGAGTTGACTATACGATAGCCACTCAACTGATCGTAGCTACACGATCGAGTGGCTAAATCTATATGATAGGCTGTCATTTACTAAACGATCGAGCACATCGTCTATACGATAAACAATGTCATATCTCTTACTTACTCGATCATGACCTCCAGTCTCTTCGTCAAGCCAAGATTAGATAGAGCCTACAACTCCTAGATTCTCACATCGAGAATATCAAAGTAACCATTGTGGTGGTGTCCTCACTCAGTTTATGGATCGAGTTGGACTCGATTGGGTCGAGGAGCTGTTGGCCGTTCGTTGTGTTCGTGTTCGTTGGTTGTACCAGTCGTTGCGTTCGAGTGTGTTGTTCTTGGACGCTTGTAGACTGATCAAGGGAATTGTGAAGAATAGTTCTTCAAAGATATGCATCCTCTATCCTTTGTATCATCGTTTAGCATGTTGTAATTTCTAAGTTTTCATGTTATTTTGTGTTCAATTCGAATGGAATTTGGAACGATCCCTTGCGCTGCTCATGGAAATCCTCGTGTTTTATTTCCTTCATATTTAACAACAAATTAGCGTCAAGATCAAAACAATAGTGTCATCACATCAATAGCAAGCAATCCTTGTGTTTATTCTTGACTCACCAGGCACCTAGTTAGATTTATATTTGGATTTAATTAGGCAAAACAATGTGTTCTTAAAGACATCATAGAGCATCTAATCATCGCATATATCAAAACACATCAGGGATCTTGTTGGAAATTTGATTGGTTGGCTTTATATTTTTATAAGGCATTGATTTCTTCAGTTGTCTCAAATAAAATCTTAACATCTGTTTGTGACATCAGAGCATTTTCCTACAGAATATTTTTCTTATCTGGAAATATTAGGCTATATTATTCCATCTGACATTTTCCTTTACCGAGGCACAACTTTTCTTTTCCAAATGGGAATTTGTTTTCTTTCCTGATTCGATTATTAAAGGAGGATTATGTTAATCATTTAAGGTTGCCACTTTTGTTAATCAAGCAAGCCATTTTCTGTTTTGTGACCAAATTGTTCATCTTGGTGTTCTTGCTCTTTGCTCACTACATTCCACTGTGCAAGTTCTTCATCGTTGTGTGGACCGTCGTTGTGTGAATCGTTCAAGAACGTAAATATTATTATGTATTAGGGGGAGCCTAAAGCACAATTGAAGAGAAGGGATTCTCGGTCTTAGGGGGAGCCTAAGACTTAGTTTTGGAGAAGGAGTTCTCCATCTTAGAGGGATCCTAAGATTCATCAATGAAGGGAGTTTGCTGACTTTAGGAGTGTTGAGTTTTATGTTCTAAAACTCGTGGTTTATAAACAATAAAACTTATTCTAAAAATTTAATAAGTTGTTATTGAATATATGAATTACTTATTTCGTTTTAGAAATAAATCCAATAAACTAAAATATCCATGACTATTAAATGAATACTTGAACTTTATGTGGGGACATAAAAGTGGATCAGGTTTGAGTAAATAGTCAAAAAGATCTATAGTATATGAATAAGGTTGGGTGCCTTATTCTGGTAACATTATGGGATGTGGCCCACTATGTAGATGTTACAAGGAGTTGTAAAGTGCTACAGACAAAGTGATCCTGATTCGTACATGTTATGATATGAGGAGTTAGGGCATCCTGTGCAATGGGTTTGTACAAGATCGGACCACAAAATAAGTCACTCTTACTTTATAACGTTGTTTACTCTTTAAGATTGACTATTTCAAAGCAATGACCAAGGTAACTTGACCTTAATCCTGAGCTAACTATGAACTCCTATTTATTCTAGATTATCCTTAGATTTATATAGATGAGGTTTGGCTCAATAGCGTCGGCTCAATAAACCTCCATTTCAGGGGTAAGACTGGGTAGATAGTTGGGGACATAGGGTGCAATATGGAATTCACTCCTACCCGCTTTCAGAGATAGTAGAGAGATTGTGCTCTTAAGTACTGACTCCAGGTCTTGAATAAGGGGTCCACCTTCTCATTGGCTTGAGAGGAACTCGATTTGTTGATCGGATCATAAACCAATGGTTCATTAGAGGATCAGTGGGATTTAAGGAACAAGAGATAATCTTGGAGGTAAAACAGTCATTTGACCTAGCCGTTATTATGAACAACCTATGAAGGGTTAACTTACTAATCATGGTTATATCGAGTGGACATAATATATCCATAGCGAGGAGAGTGCAACTCTAGGCTTTAGTGGAGTGACCCAGTAGTTAATGAATGGGGGATAATTCGGTGTAAAGAGTTTAGTCAATTAATCTCGAATCGTTGGAGCCCATGATCTGTATGTCCATGAGGTCCCCCTACTAGCTCACAAATAGATTAGCTTTAAAGTAGCATGATAAGTTAATTTGAAACGTTCAAACTAGAATTAAGGGAATTAGTAAATATATGTGATATAATCACACGTTTAATTTTTTAATTTTGAAATTAAACGAAATTGGAGAATCAATTAATATTTGAATATGATTTAAATATTAAATTCATGAATAGGGATTCTTAATTGTGGAATTAGTGTTAAATTAATCTAATATTTGATATTGAATTAACTAGGATTAATTAAATTGTTTAATTATTTATTTATTATTAATTTTATTAAAAAATTAATTATTGAATTAATTTTGCAAAATTAATCAAGATTTCATTTTTGAAATTAAAAATTGATTTTAGAAATCAATAAGAAAATCAAATTTGAAAAAGATGGAAAATGAAAAATCTCAAAAGTGAGTTTTTTCCACTTTCCATTTCAAGTAGCTCACACACATTCCACCATAAACTTGAGTCAGTCTTCCAAGCATGAGTTGCAATACATGTAGCAATGGAGTTTGCATGATAGTCATGCAATAAATGAAGAAGATTGGGTTGAGAATCGAGCATGCATTTTGATAGTTTTTTTGTTGAAAAAACTTAAGGTTGAAGAAGGTCTTCAACCATGGTGATGCAATAACCTCATCTCCAAATTCCTTTAATCCAAGTTTATTTTGAGTCCCACAACTCAATCTAAAGCACCAAGAGGATAGTAGGGAAGGCCTTGAGGTGGTTCACAAGCTGATTTGGAGAAGATTTCCAGCTAGGTTCGAGCATCAAGTATTTCTTCAAAGGTATGTCATGAAACCCTCTTATTAGTTTATGAGCATGCTTAATTTAAAGCAAAAATTAATGAATTAGAATGTTTAGTGATCCGTTTTACTTCCGTTGTATGTTTTCTAATTCTAACAAGGAGAAGATAACAATGTTGACAGGAGTCTCACACACTGTCGAAAGTCGATATGTTCAATACTAATATTACCAAACTTAGGGGGGATCTAATTATATTTAAGAGAGAGTCTCACATCTAGGGGGAGCCTAGGTGATCAATGAGTTGAGCTCTGTGTAAGTCGTTGTAGTAGTTGTATATTGCACATAAGTGCAGCGTTGTAAACTGCTTAACTCTTTAATATTAGTGGATTATCTTTCCTAGGTACATTGTCCCCTAGATGTAGGTGGATTTCATCGAACTGGTTACTAACTCCCGTGTCTCTTTAACTGCTTACTTATTGTTGGTATTTTGTTGTTACATTTGTTGTTAGTGCTTTCCTTTTAACATCTGCGTTTGTGTGACAAGTCATCTCAGTGATTTTTCAAAAGAAAATATCTAATGGGTTTTTAAACCTTCATACTCATGTCTATCAATCCGTGGAATACTTTCACTTTTGTGTTTAGCAATTGATCGAATTCTTTTCAAAACTTGAGTATAATTCAATTAATTAAGACACTAATATTCTATTTTTAAAAATAAGAGGTTTAAATAAGCTAAATAAATTTCTAATATAGATGTGTGTGGTAGATATTTAATATTAATTAAAAGAAATTGTCAGTCCAATCGACATAATAAATATATTTAGAAAAGATATCAATCTTAACTATAACCTTGGTTAATAATTTTTATCCTAAACATTTTATTTGATTAAATTATACCTAAAATTTTAATAAGTATTGTAATCTTCATCTTAAACTTGTATATGCTGTAAAAAAATTCGTACAAGTAAACTTTCATCTAAAAAACTATTAATTAATAAAATATTCTCATGTGTATTCAATAAATATAAAACATATGTAAAATACGAAATTAATGTGAATTAACTTCAAATACAAGGATTAGTGTTTAATTTAATTTAATTGAATGTTTATGGTGAAAACAATATAAGATTAATAGTACAAGCTGGCACAAATTGAGTTAAGCTCTTTTTGCAAGCATAATCGAGTTTTATTTTAATACTTTTAGAAAAATGAATATTTTTAAATATTAGAGATTAAAATTTAAAAAAAAAAAATAGTTACCGACAAAAAGTTATAACCAGCCGACAATAAAGAGAGAGAAAGCTTTTCCAATTGACATGTAGACATTTTTTCCCCTTAATCTAGAAAGTATTAAAAAATATTTAATTATATTTAATCGCTAATTTTTCCTTTTATTATAACACTTGATTTGGTGTCCCTTTGTATTATTATTGAAATGTGATGATTAACTTTCAATAATGTTACCAAATTATTATAATCATGATATATAGGAACATGTGTATATATTGTCTAACATTCTTAGTTTAAATCTTAATTTCATATTTTAAGCTAGAAGTTAGACTTATATAGGCTAAAATAAGTGCAGTTTAATAGTTAAACTAGCTAGAGACATCTACTCGTAGTCAATTTTTTATGTTAATTGAACTATACTTATATTATCAATAACATGTAACTCTATTGATATTAAAAAATTTCTAAATAAAATTTTGAATCTTTAACTTTTTAGATTATAATATCATGAAGATGAAAAGAAAAATTGAACTTTTAATCAATAAGTGAATCAAGTTCTAAGCCTCCAATCATTTGAACTATCTCAAATCTACGTTATATTATAGATTTTGAATTATGAACAAAATTTATTAGGTGTTAAATTATAAATTTAGTCCTAAAATTCGTAATTTATATTTATTTGTGAAAAACAAAGATAGTTAAGTTATAACACCACAAGGCCAGTCATGAAACTGTTGACAAAACAGCCAACACAGAGAGATAAAGAGAGAGAAAACAACTACAAAGTGTTAACCCAGTTCGGAGTAACTTCACCTACATCTGGGGGGCTAAGAGCCCAATTGAAAAGGAGTATCAATGATGTTCAAAGGTTTACAAGTAAACTACTTATTTGATAGATACACTATCATGTGGTACAATGAACTGAAGACCAATATTCTATCTAGGCTCCCCTTAGAATTCGTATTGCTTGTCACAAAATATTGACCCACGTTAAGCTCCCCCTGAATACCAGGCTTCTCACTTGTTCGATCTTGTAAGTTTAGGCTCCCCCTAAACTCAATGTTCCTTATCAAAATTCACAAAGATAATGTCAACAATGATGATAGCGCTTTTCTCTTTTTCATAACCAAAAACATGATACGGTACCGCACATCAAAAGAACAGTCTCTCCAATAAAATTATAAAAAAAAAAAAAAAAAAAAACCTACCGCAACAACTTCAAACACTTCCTTTTATATCACAACCCAAAAAGGGAATAAACGGAAAAGGAAACTAGCGCCATAACCAAAAAGGTAAAAGAATAAAAACATTCCAAAAGAGCATCAATACACTGAAAACTGAAGTCATAAAGAAGAAGACCAATATTCCAATAAAAGAAAATTTACAGACCAACCAACTGCAATAACAAGCTCCCCCTTTAGCAAAAACATTTTCTTTTATTAGCAGACAAAAAGAACTGTAGAAGAAGCAACCAACCATACACAAACCAAAAGAAACTAGCAACAACCTAAACCCATTATAATGCAGCAACAGCCAGACACAAACCCAAAAGAAAAGAATCACAAGGGAGACAACCACATACACCATACAAGCAAAACCAACTCCCCCTTGGTTGTCATAAAAAGAAAATTATGAAGTAGGCTCCTAAGAGGTAGAGACACCATCAGATGTGAGAGAGTACAAGTTCAACAAATGCAGCAAATAGTCCACTATGGCACGACGATCAGTAAGAGAATGAATAATTCCACTCAAGGTTCTCGATTAAGAAGAAAGAACTTTAAGAATGTGATTTCCAAGATTAGGTGGAATCAAAAGACCACCCTTGGGTGCATGAAGATCAGTAGGTAACGACATGTCATCAACCTTGGGAGGTCGAATGTTGTAAATAATGTTAAACACATGTGACCCTTGAAAGAGCTTATAACTGAGATTTATACAACAAGCATTAGGACCAAGAGCCTCATTAATGGACAGAATCATGGGGCACTGGGACAACATGATACCATTCAAAAGATGAGGAAAGCAGATTGGGAACTTAATGGCATAGAAATCAACGTGGCGCAACAACTGGTTTTAGACAAACACTCTAAAATTAAACTGTGAGCCAATCCCAATTTGATACAGCAAGCTAGCACAAAAAGGAGACACTCTAGAGCTATGAGTAGAAGGGCACCAATTAGCAATACTGATCTTATGGAGAATAACATACTTCACACTCAAGGCAGCAGCGAGCAGTTGATTAGCTTTCAGCCAAGTAGAGCAAGTTCCTTCAATCAATTTAGACATTAGATCCTCGGTAGACGGGTGAGGCTTACTGAGAGAAGCACCATCTTCACGATCTAGAAAGCATTGATAATGGCAAGGAAAATAGTAAAGCAAAAGCCTCGAACATGCACCTTCCTGTACTCATCACTGTTTAGATTATCAAATGAAGAAAGAAGATTAACAAAAAAAAAACTCGTGAATAAGACGAGGATAGAAAGGACCAAGTTGGGTGACAGTCTTCAGCAAGCTAGCTTGATTAATGAGCTCCATTATAGCCAGACAAGGCTGAGTTTTATTAGAGACATTTTGTTCATCAACAATTCTTCATCGAACAACATATTTCCATTTGTACACATTTTCCTCCCGATGGAAGGATACCCAATCGATAGGAACGGAGGGAAAATTTTGAGGGATCTTACAGTGACTGGTTCTAGTATTAACCCTCGTTAGAGCCACTGCAATATCTTCTTCACCAGAGATTGAATGGAAAGATACAACTGAGTCAGGACAACCAGGATTTTTAGGGAAACGCGACTATCTAGAGCGAGTCTAAGTTGAAGAACCAAGATGCTAATGTTGGGATTGGTGTCCTAAATCTTCTTGTAATCTCGTAGTTTGTAAACTCTGTATAAACATATTGTTATTAATAAAATAAGTGTTATTTTATAAGCATATACTCAATTCAATAAACTAAGATTCGAGGTTATTTTATGTAAATTTAAATAAGTATGTTGAGACATACAGGTGGATCTTGTTTAAATGATAAACTAAATAGTCTGTAGTAGATGAATAAGGTTGGGTACCTTATCCTTATGACACTATGGATACAACTCGCTTTGTAGGTGTTACAAATGTTGTAAAGTGCTATAAATGATATGATCCTAATAATTCATGTGAAGATATGCGAGCGAGGGTATCCTATACAAAGAGTTTGTATAAGACTGGACCACGAGATGATTAGTCTCTTTATATAACACCATTGATAATAGAGACTTACATTTCACTAGGATGACCATAGGTGACATGACTTGAATCCTGAGTGAGTTGTGAACTCCTACTTATGAAGGTGACCTTCGATTTGTATGGGTGAGAGTGGCCAGATTTTCAACTCAAGAAGGCTATTATTTTCGGGATTCGTCTAATTGGGGAGCTGGGAACTCAGCTACATAAGATGGAATTCATTCCTTCCCCGATGCAGGGGTAAGTAGATAAATTGCTCTCTTAAGGGCTGATTCCAAGTTTTGAACATAGTGTTCACTCCCTCTTTTGGCCAGAGAGGACTTAGTCATAGTGGGACTATGACTTATTGTTCATTAGAGGAATCAATGGTACTTAAGAAGTTATATGTAACTACAAGAGAAAATGGTAATTTTGTCCAGCTGTACTTACAAGCAATTTATGAAGGGTCATCGCACTATTGATTGGTTATATCCAATGGACACGAAAATATATTTGTAGTGTGAAAAGTGCAACTATCAGTCTTTAGTAGAGTGCCTGACAGTTAATAGTGGATAATGTAATAAAAGAGTTTAATTAATTATTCACATACCGTTGGAGCTTCAAGCTACAGATCCATAAGGTCCCTTTGGTAGCTCAAAAGGATTATGTTGAGAATCAGTTTTTGGGTTAATTTGAATTGTTCAAATTAATAAAAGGGGATTTAATTATATATGATATAATTCAATTAATTCAATTATAGATGATATAATTGATATAATATATTTGTTACATTAATTGGAGGAATAAATATTTGAATGAGATTCAAATAGTTCTAAATTATATAAATATGATTTATATTAAATGCCATAAAATAGAGAAAAAGAACTATAATTTATGTTGTATGTGATGCAATATTAAAACTATAGGTTATAAATATAATATGATAAGTTGGTTATCATATTTATTTATATTATTTATTATTTTGAATAATAATCCCTTTTTCTCAAAAACTACCTTAGTGGGTGGTTATGAAAATTTTATGACAATTGTAATAAAATGAAAAAAAAAAAAGTTTTCCAATTTTACAACTAAAACTAAGAGAAAGAGAATTACTAAAAGATCTTAAAGAATAGACTATGCGGTAGTCTACATGACAAACATAGAGCATATATGATAGGCTCTCTTTGTTTATGTGATAGTCTATGTGATTGGAAGACTTTTGCTATGTGATAGCCTAAACGATTGAAGCAGTTAAAAAACCAAGCTCTTTAAAAACCGTAATAAAGTGGACGTCCATAAGGGTTGAGAAGTCGAACTGACGGCCCACATTCTCCAATATGTCATAACTAACACTAATTGCTATAAATTCAATTTATATAAACCAAGAGTAGTCCTCGAGGATTTAAATGTAATGGTATCAAGGGGTTTTGTAAAAATGTCGGAAATTTGGTTATTCGTCAAACATGTTCAAGAGAAATAACTTTATTGTCAATCAGTTCCTAGATAAAATGATGTTTTACGTCGATATGCTTGGTGCAACTATGTTGAACTGGATTTTTTGATATGTTGATGGCACTCATATTATCCCAGTATAATGGCATGACATCTTGGAAAACATTGTACTCAGCAAGCATCTGTTTCATCCAAAGTAATTGAGCATAACTACTCGCTGCAACAATATATTTAGCCTCGACAGTAGATAAAGATACACGATTCTGCTTCTTACTAAACCATGATATAAGATTATTTCCCAAGAAGAAATAGCCTATTGACGTGCTTTTTCTATCTTCTGTGCACCCCGCTCAGACAACATCACAATAGCCTACTAAAACAAGATTTGTATCCAAGGTATATAGAAGACCATAGTCATCTATCCCATACACATATTTAAGAATTCTTTTCACATTTATCATATGGTTGGTTCTAGGGTTGGATTGATATCATGCACAAACACCTACGACAAAAGCTATATTAGGTTGACTTGTGGTAAGATAGAGTAAGCTTCCAATCATACTCCTACAGAGACTCTCATCGACACGTTCAATATCGAAATCCAGTGTAAGTTTGGCATGAGTAGCAGTTGGGGTATGCTTAGGTTGAGCTTTATCCAGACCAAATTTTTTTACCATATTTTTAACATACTTATCTTGAGATAGGAAAATACCTTCTTCCATTTGCTTAATTTGTAACCCAAGGAAGTATGTAAGCTCTCCCACCATACGCATTTCAAACTCACCCTTCATTTGACCAACAAAGTTGTCTACCGTGCTCTAGGGAATTCCACCAAAAATGATGTCGTTAACATAAATCTGGGCAATAATGAATTTTTCAGATTTATGTTAACGACATCATTTTTGGTGGAATTCTATAAAGAATAGATAAGACTTTGTTTATAAAAAGGGTTGTTGAAAAATTCATTATTGCCCAGATTTATGTTAACGACATCATTTTTGGTGGAATTAGAAGTGAAAGTTGTCCCCACAAAAACCAACACGGGTCATTTCAACATGCTTTGTCCTTACTCACATGCATCCTAGGAAAATTCCCAGAAGGTCACCCAACATAAGATTACTCCAAGCTAAGCACGCTTAACTTTGGAGTTCTTATGATTGAATCATCGAAAAGAAAGGTACACCTTGTTAGTATAGGTAATAACTTTCAATTCTTTTAAGCTTTTCTTGACCATACTTTCATGTCCTCAGGATCCCTCTCATTCAGATGTGATATCGGTTCATTCATGTACCCCTCCTGAACTTGGGTCATTACAATAACCATTCTTAGTTAGAAAATTTGCTAATCTATCATAACGAGCCCGTGGAGCTTGTTTAAGACCACATAGAGTCTTCTGAAGTCGGTACACATGTTGCGGATAAGATGGATCAATGAATCCTTTGGGTTGTTCCACAAAAACTTGAGATGTAAAGCATATGTTACCAATCGTCTTCAAGTAGTCAACTCTATCTTTTTTACGAGTAGTAACCCAGAGTTCATATTTTTTATGATACTGATAGGAGTATGAGCCTTCTGTATTCTAATGGATGGGCTTGGTTTACAATATTCCACTCTAAACTTATTTGACTCACTATCTTCTAAGACACTAGGTACCAAAATGTTATTACTCATGTCAGAAGCATCTGCCAGGTCTGTTTCATCCTTATCATGATCTGATGACTCTGAGCTTTCACTTTCAACATTTTTTACACTCTTAGGAAATATTTGATTTTCATCATCAACATTTTCCTTTATTAGTGTTGAATCATTTACAACAACATTTATTGATTCTATCACGGTTTGTGTCCGTTTATGGAAGACCTTGTAGACTCTATTATTTGTTCAGTATCCAAGATAGATACCCTAATTTGACTTAGAGTCTCACTTCCTTCTTTCCTCACGATTAGATAGGATATAACAGATGCTACCGAAAATATAGAAATATTTCACATTTGGTTTCCTTCCTTTCCAAAGTTCATAGTTAGTGATATCAGTGTTTAGGCAAAGAGAAACCTTATTATGAATATAGCTGTATTCAAGGCTTTTGCCCATAAGTGTAGAGGAATCTTATTGACATGCAACATGGCATGGGCCATTTCTTGAAGCGTACGGTTCTTCCTTTCAACAACTCCATTCTGCTGAGGAGTAATAGGAGCTGAAAACTCATGTAAAATCCCTTCAGAGGCAAAAAAAAATTAGAAAATGAGAATTCTCAAATTCCTTCCCGTGGTCACTTCTAATTCAGATAATATTCTTCTCCTGTTTGCATTGAAGTTGTAGACATAATGTCTGACATACTTTGAAGGTGTCTAATCTTTCTCTAATAAATCTGACCCATGTAAGTTGAGAGAAGTCATCCACGGAGACAAAAACATACTACTTTCGACCCAAACTCTCAACTTGCATAGGACCCATCAAGTTCAAATGCAGTAATTCTAACACTCTCCTTGTACTGCACTGAGCAACTTTGTTATGCGAGGCTTTGACTTGTTTTCCGACTTGACATTCACCACAAAACGACTTAGCTTCAAGATTCAAAGGTGATATTCCACGAATGGCTTCCTCAGTGATGGTTCTTTTTATTGATCAAAGGCTTATGTGACCAAGATGTTTATGCCAAATTTTAGCTTCACTAGTTTTAGATGAATGACAAACATCTGTAGACCTATCAGAAATCCAACGATAACAATTTTCTAAAGATCGATCACCCCACACAGTCATACTTTTATCATCTTTTAGTAAGCATTTGTCTTTGGAGAAGCTCACTTGATACCCCTAATCGCTTAATTGACTAATGCTGGTTAAGTTTGCCGTTAATCCTTATACCAACATAACATCACGAAGAATAGGAAGGCCAAGTTTTGATAGATCCCCTTTACCCAAAAACTTTCCTTTTGCCCCATCTCTAAAGCATGTCAAGATCTGCAAGCCTTTAACTCACATATAAAAGATTTTTCACCTGTCACGTGTCGAGATCACCCACTATCAAAATACCAATCTTTCTAAGATGAAGTGTGAAGAGAAGTGATAAATGGCAGAAATGCAAGTTATTATAAGCCTTTTATTTAGAATTATGAGGGCTAACAAGTAGAAATGCGGTGATAATACTTAGAATTTGTGAAAATTTTAGTTTTTGCATCGATCAGAACCTAAATCCTCACTAACCCCAATATTATGCGTTATTCTGTGTCAAAGTGTCTATTTTTATAGCTATCGTAGAAATCAAACTCATGCACTGGAAATAAGCAATCGCAAAATCAAACGCATGCGCTGAAGCCAGGAGACCGCAAAGACAATTGCATTCAGTGAAGCCGAGCGATCATATAGATGAACGCATGCGGTGATCGCATGCGTATATCGCGTGGAAGTTACGGCCATCAACCAAATGCGTCCATCGCATAGAAGTTGCGGCCATCAACCGAATGCGTCCATCGCATAGAAGTTACAGCCATCAACCGAATGCGTCCATCGCATGGAAGTTGTGGCTATCGATCGAATGTGTTCATCACTTGGAGATTGCAGCCATGGAGTGATAACCTTAAATAGAAGGGTGATCGCAAGATGGGTGGAATGCATTGATACTTCAGTTGAATTAAGCTCGAACGCATACTTTGGGAGTATCAACAAGATAAGATGATGTGACATTGCCCATACCGCGACAAAGGCAGCAGTGAGACATAATGCAATCATGATTCATGTCGGCATTTGAACTCTATAAATAGCCCTTGAACCTTCACTTCAAATCATTCGAACTTCTACCTTAAGGCGAAGGTTTACGATCACAGATGAGAGCATGAGCGAGATTTTCTGTGAGGATTCTTCATCTCTATAAACCAGTTCGAGTGACGATCGGAGCTTTCGCTGGAGATAGAGCCCAAGAGAGATGTCTCCACCATCCATCCATGGCACCACCAGCAGCCTTGACACAGAGTCTTTCATTTCTTCTCTAATCTCTATATTGTATTACATTTTAGCTTTAGATATTAAGACATTTTGTAATCAATGCATATATTGATTCCTTCAATGTCATCCTCTTCATCATCTTTATCTTTATCATCGTTTACCTTCATCATTTATTTATCAAGGGTGATCGCATACTCAATCGTGTAGCCTAGAGATAGGACGCATGTAGCAACCCATCGAGAGGTGTGCGTTGTGCGAGTATAGTGAGTTAATCCTCTTTGCTTGGTGAAAGGCTGTAGCAACGCTTGTCGATGGGTTGTTGCAATGCTTGTCTATAAGTTTATTAGCCACATCTAACTACCTAAGAAGGTAAAAGATGGAATGAACTAAAACAAAGTATGCATTATTCCTAGAGATAGGCACGGTCTTATGCTCGACACAACCATGCACTATAGAGATATAGTCATGCGGCTGACCACCGAGAGGTGTGTGATGCGTTAGTGTGATGAGTTGGGATTGCTCGAGTGATTTAAGATAATAAACATTAATATGCGTTAACAGTTGTTGCGTATCTACCAATTCTCATCGCAAGTCTTCCATTGCTCAATCTGTTTAGTTAGGAGTAGGAGTAGTGTGTAATCCATTAACTTCTTCTTGTTACTTTAATTCATCACCTCAAATGCATTGCTTCACAAGCATTATTGAGTTACAAGTCCCTGTGTTCAACCTTGGATTACCCGAGAAACTTGCATTCCCGTTATACTTGGCGAGAGGGCAAGAAAACTTTTAATAGGAACGCATGGTCATTGCATACTAGATTAACGCATACTTTCCATTCCAACACATAACATCTGATGCATGGGCATAAATGCATAGTTTAAGACATGCAACACACATAATTGCGTTCAATAATTTTCATCAATAAGTTTTTGGCACCGTTGCCGGGGACTTGGCAGCTAATAGTTTGTTAAGTTTTGTGTTTTTGTAGGCACCCCTTTTAGTTTCAGGCGTATTGTAGCTTGTGCGACCAAGTTGCAAACAATAATTGAATGAAGGCAATGTGCCGAAAGTCAATGTTGACCCTGAGATAGAAAGGCTATCTGTCGCATAAGCTGGAAGCAATCTTAGGCACATGTCAGCCAACATGCGTTCAACAATTGTTGGAAGCTCCAATGGTCAGGATAACAAGTCTCGACCTAAGCAGTTGAAATCAATCTCCTGCATGGAAGACTCCTTGCGGTAGCTTCACTTCAATTTCTCCAGGGATGTCTTCTACTCTATCTTTACTTTGCTTTCCTAGTTAACTTTAGATTATTTATTTGATTATTGCCATTTTGGATTTGTGGCTGCTTTCTTGGATGAATGTGCGTTAGCTTTATGTAGGTGCGTTAATAATTCCACTCGATGCCATGGTTCTGAAGAAGAATCTTCTCCATCATTCAATGCATGGCTATTTCTCCACATGAGTTCTAAGTACCGACAAAATTGATATTCTAGTTAAGGTTCTTTTCTTGTTATCCTTTATGCATTATCCTTTTGAAATTCTCCTTGTCCGATTGCGGTTCTTTATGATGCATCTATGATGGTATATATAATTCACCGCATCCGCTAACTAAGCATCACAAGGCTCTCTATTCGCTTGTTATCGTGAGATGCTTCAGGAGTGTGTAAAGTAAAATAGATTGGAAGAATAAAGTCTAAGTGTTGCGTTCTGCCTTGATGCGTTTAAATGAATGCAACGCGTTGGGCGTTAGTATTATGCACAGAAGGCACACAACTCCTTATAATAACGTTCAAATTTTCCTAGATTAAACCCAAGTATAAATCTAATCTAAGTTCCTGGCAAGTCCAGGGTCGATCATAGGGATTTAGTTTCACTAACACAAATTATGCGTTGTACTTGCAGTAGGAGGTTTTTCCTAAATAAATGTGAAAGATGTATTATTTACACTAACATGCTAGGCCTGTGCAAGACAATACAAAAGATTTGAGTGGAAAATGAAGGATCATGTGAAAATGGAATTTAAGTAGGTGGACGCGCCGATTAATATAATTGCACACAACTGATGTATTGTGGATGAAATGGGATGGGTTGCTTATCTTTCTGTTCATGCATTAGACATCATTCAACACTTCTCAATGCGAATAATATACAAGTCTATCTCTAGGGTGCATGCGTCTAACCTAGAATGCAAGAAACACCAGTAAGTCTATCTCTAGTTGTACTAGACATTCTACTTAATGCGGCTTAGCTATTCTTTCGAACAACTAAGTAAAGAAGCTTTCACCAAGTTTTCACGTTGGTTTAGGCGTTGGAATAGAATTATGCATGAAGTTCTAATGCTTTCAACATAAACAGAAGATAAAAAATAGCAAAAGTGATGATCAAATATATGAATTTTATAAAGGATCAATGAGTCTTTACAAAGAACTATATTCAATCAAAATGAAATGAAAATGATATTAAGAGAGAGACTGAGTCAAGCCAAAGAATACAATCTCTTGTAGTTCTTTGGCTCAGTCTTGTTGTGTACAATCACTTTAAAGAACCGAGGACAGAGTATCTTTCTCAAGAATAAACTTTCTCCACTCCTTGGCCGGCGGTGGTGGTGGTTCTCAGCTCCTTCGATCATCTTATACCTCGGCACAACTTGTACAAACTAAAACTAAGTCTACAAATTTACAGAGAGTATGGAGCTTTTAATTGTCTGAACTCTTAATTCTGGAGGGTCTTCAAGTATTTATAGGCGTTGGTCTCATCCAATAGGAGGATGGGTTGCATTTAAGTCCATGCCTTGGTCAGCATTAAACTCCATGTCCTGTTGGTCGCCTGACCTCTGGAAGCTTTTCAGACGTTGCTTGCTGCTGGAAGCTTTTCAGACGCCGCCTATTGCAGGTGCCCATGCTTCCAAGTGGTGATGTGACACAATCATCCCGGAGCAACGAATCTTCTATGCGTTGAATTCCTCCGACGCATGGCTCATGCGTTAGCGAGTTTCCTGTGGCACTTGTCTAATGCGTTATTGTTAGTTCTTGCATTGAAATCCTACAAAGTAGTGCGTTAGCGCCGCGATTTTTAGTGATAAACTTCTTTTACATGAAATTGCTATTGTTTAAGTAAACCCATGCGTTTCTATTAAAAATGAGGAGAGTTTATCATTAAAAACCCTTATTGTTCTAACTTAAGAGCAAAGATAACTTGTATTTTTACAAGTTATCACTCTCCTTACTTTTAATGGCTTCTTCAAAAATTTGACAGTCTAAGTTTTGTTATATGCAAACCTTTGCTCAAACATTTGTTACCGCATTCCTATTGAGTTTGTTTTTAGCTTTGCGGTGAGAGTGCTGCCAACCTCTAAGTTTGGGAGTGGCAGCAATGCCAGAGATTTGTGTTCACTATATTGCGATCATTGTAAAAAAAAAATCAGAATAACAACTCCACTGTCAACGCAATGGGGAAACCCAAGTTATAAGAGTTAAGTTGTGAAAGACATTTACCCGTAGTTGGATTTCCGCATGACACCCGTGGAGGCAAACCAAAACGAAGATAACTTGCCAGGATCAACGCATAAGCACAACTCCTCTGTCTGGCGCAAGCCAAATTAAGCAAGACATGGGTTGAGTTGAATATAAAACAAAACCGAAGTTGGATGCTCGCATGACACACGTGGGGGCAAGCCAAAACGAAGAGCGTAACTAGGTTCAACGCCGCATTTGAATAAGTAATCGCAGTCTTGAGTTGTTTTGAACGAATACATTCTCAAGAGCTGAACGTAAAGTTGCGGAGAATGAATAAAAATTATTTGAGCAAAGGCTTGCCCAATTTAAACTTAGAAAAGATCTCTTTGAAGAAGCAGCCGAAGTGGAGGAGAGCATTGCGGCCATGGTTAGAGATACGAGTAAATTATATTCTAAGAGGTTGGTCATCGCAAAGAAACGCTGGAAGATGAGTTAAAAATTTCTTGAGTATAACGTATGCTTGAGGACAAGCATGATTCTAAGTTTGGGGGTGGATAAACACAACATTACAGGTATGTCTTCTCGGGATTTTTCTTTGATAAGCCATACAAGTTTATTTGAACGAACACTTCTACTTGGATGACTTATGGATTACATTCTAAAGAAGGAGTGTCCAGATGGTTTATATGTGTTTCTTCTATAGAGATACAAACAGAATGGGCAAATATGCCCAGCCCTTCCATAGTAGTGACAAACCCATTTCTTCTTAGTTCTACTGATCACAGGATTTGACATTGACATAGGGTCATTTGGTTCAAGTTCAGACTTATGCGGCTATTGGGCAAGAACAAAAATAATTTTTCAAGAGGAAGACTCAACTTTATGAACAGGATTCCCATGTCTACTGCAATTTTCTTTCCTATGGTAAGAATCTTGTTAAGATCATCAGTCCCTGAGTTTAACATGCGCACAAACTTGGACATTGACTCCAACTGTAGTTGAGAGGACTTTAACTCCTTCTTTAATTCAGAGATTGTGCTCAGAAGATGGTCGTTGTCCTCAATCAGTTTCTAAATTCTCTAAATTTGATCTTTATGATGCTCCAAGGCAAGTAGATCTTCCTCCCACCTTTCATAAACTTCTTCAAGAGATAGGTTTCCAAATTGAGAAACATTTGACTGGATTCGTAACATACTTCATTCATCTTCACGTTAGAGATACTGTCCACTGCAGATTCATCAACTAATGTGCAACCAATCAAAGCTCGAATCTCATCATCAAATTCATTACTTATGTCTGAATCATCATCTGATGTCATAGCAGAGTACCCTTTATTCTATCTCCTCAGATAAATGGGATATTTGACTTGAAAATACCCAAGCCTTCACATTCTCATCATCTGAAATTACGATCCCTACCAATTTGACTATTGTTCATTCCTCATTCATTTTCTCTTTTACTACCAATTGGTTTAGAACTTTTATGCATATTAGGATTAATGTTACCATTGTTGTCTCTGACACGAGGTGAGTTGTAATGACCAGGTAACTTATTCAACTGTTTTAGAACTTTGCCAAATAGTTTGGTTAACAATGAAAGTGTATCTGCAAGATTTTCTTCATTATCTTTCTCTTTGCCTTAAGATAATTCATCATTTGTAATCGTCTGCAGAGCTAAGCCTTTATCTTTCTTATTAGTTTTTTCATCAAGCGTCAATTCCAAAGTGCGTAGGGATCTAAATAGTTCGTCTAGTTCATAGTGGAAATATCATTTGCTTCTTCATTGAACATCACTTTCATGTCAAACCTCTTTGGTAAAGATCGAAGAATCTTCCGAACCAATTTTTCTTCAGATATTTCTCACTCAAAGCAAAAGATTCATTAGCAATATCCAGAATGAATACGTTAAAATTAGTTATTGCTTCTTCCTCCATCATCTTTAGATATTCAAACTTTAAAGTTAAGATTTGTAGGTGAGAAATTTTTACTTTAGAAGTCCCTTCATGGGCAACCTCCGGGATTTTCCAAGCCTCTTTGGCAGAGATACAAGTATTGATAAGACGAAAGATGTTCTTATTGACCCCATTAAAGATGGCGTTTAGAGCTTGCAGATTTCCTAAGAAGGCCTCATCCTCTGATTTGGTTCAGTCTTTCTCTAGTTTGTAAATGGCTTTGCCACTTTCATCCGTAGTTTGTGGATGTGTCCATCCGGTCACAACCGCTTTCCAAGTCTTATTATTAATAGACTTGAGGAAAGCTGTCATCTTCGCTTTCCAATAAGAATAGTTAGTCCCATATAGCACAGACGGTCTAGTCATAGATCCACCTTCTCTAATTGGTTCCATAGGAGAGAGCAAAAAGGACATAAAAAATGACAGTAGAACCCACTTTGATACCAATTGAAAAACACGGACAATTAAGTTATAAGACCACAATGTCAGTCATGAAACTGCTGACGAAAGAACCAACACATAGAGATAAAGGGAGAGAAAACAACACACAAAATGTTAACCCAATTTTCGATGTAACTTCACCTACATCTGGGGGGCTAAGAGCCCAATTAAAAAGGAGTATCAATGATGCTCAAAGGTTTATAGATAAACTAGTTATCTGATAGATACACTATCATGTGTTACAATGAACCGAAGACAAGTATTCTATCTAGGCTCCCCTAGACTTCGTATTGTTTGTCACATGATCTTGACCCATGTCATGCTCCCCCTGAACACCAGGCTTCTCGCTTTTTGATCTTGTAAGTTTAAGCTCCCCATAAACTTAATGCTCCTTGTCAAAAGTCACAAAGACAATGTCAATAGGGATGACAATGCTTTTCTCTTTTTTACAACAAAAAACATGATACGGTGTTGTACATCGAAAGAACAGTCTCTCCATAAAAAATAAAAAAAGACACCTACCGCAACAACTTCAAACACTTCCTTTTATATCACAACCCAAAAATGGAATAAACGAAAAAGGAAACCAGCGCCATAACAAAAAAGGTAAAAGAATAAAAACATTCCAAAAGAGCACCAAAGCACCAAAAAACTGAAGTCATAAAGAAGAAGGTCAACATTTCAATAAAAGAAAATTTGCAGGCCAACTAGCTGCAATAGCAAGCTCCCCCTTTGGTAGAAACATTTTATTTTATTAGCAAACAATAAATGACTCTACCAACTTCTTCAAAGTGAGAAAAAGAAGCACTAACAAAACAAAACCCCAAGAATCACAAAAAAATCGCAGCGCAGGCAGTGTGCCACTCCATTGGAAGAGTGCAGGCACCAAACAAAGGATAACACCTAGGCATCCTTTGATAAGAACTCGATCTCCTTCACAAACCTGCTTAACTTAGACAAATCCTGATACTTATGCAAGATGACATAAATAAGATCAAGACAATCAGATTCAACCAAGATAGAGGGAAAAGAAGAAGAACCACAACCAAATTTAAAATAACATCGTTCAACCTTTTAACCAAAGCTAAAGCTTCAAAAATCTTTATGGATCATTTCATTAGCACTTTTTCATCACAGCCCGCAAGAACTAGAGATCCAGAAGAGTCATGCACAATCCTGGGTGCGACTTAAGAATCAAACCACGAAGCGTTAAAATTAACGCACCATTAAATTAAGTACCAATCAACATAAAAACAAATATGAAAATTAGACAAAAGTGGAAAAAAAATATCTACATTATACCGTACTATATATAAAAATTTCAAAATCCTCCTTCAACTAATCTAAGCATAACACTCAATATTCATAAAAATACATTTTACAATAAAATGGACGGTTCAATTTTCAAACCTGCATTTTGTTATACTAAAATAATTCAAGTCACTACCAACTTAATTCTAGCTCAATTATAAGAGATAAGTTAAACTTGAATCTAGGTAAATGGTATCACTTTTTATAGTCATTTAGAACCAAATGGATGAGACTGGACATAAGTCAGCAAAGAAAACCAAACTAAATAATGGATGAGACCAGGGTCAAAGCTACACTCCATGACCTAAATGAGCCTGAGTAAGAGTGGGTTCTACTAAACATGCTCGCCATCGACTCTTTACCAAATGGGACATGAAAAATCATGCTCGGACTTGAGGGATCCAAGGGTTAGACGTGTCCGCAATCCACTTTCATTTAAGTAAATCCTTATGACTTCATTCGAATTAAGTTTATTCACCACTCTTAAATCCTTTTGATTATTGCATTTCTGGATCATTCTGTAATTTAAGCATCAAAGTGCACAAATCTTCTCCATTTACTTGTCACAATAAAATATACTAAAGAAAAAACAAAAAATCTTTCACAATATAATATTCAATTTTTCTCTCTCTCTAGAAAATTACACACCACCAACAAAGTTTCTTCTTTTCCAATTATCTCATTCATCCATTAAACTAATTTCTTCTCCTTTCCTTCTTTTTTTTTTCTCTCTTAAGCCAATAATCATTACAAATCATGTCTTCTTCAATCTTGAGCTCCCAATCCATGGCTATGGCTTTTGCAGCTCTCTCAGGAACCGTCATCGTTATCCTTTCCTTCTGCCTCCATAAATCCGACCCCTCAATTTCTTCTGGTAAGCAATTTCCATCTTTTTTTAATTAAAAAAACCCACACAAAATTTCTTCAAAAATTTTATTTTCTAATTATTTTTTTTTGGTTTTTTTCCCTTCTTTGAAGTGGTGAAGAAGAAAGAGATGGAGAAGAAGAAGAAAGGAAGGAAAAGAGTTCATTTTGCTGATGATTTGGCCATTTTTGGAACTGAAGAACTGCAGATAAAAAAAGGCTTAATTTTGGGTTCTTCGCCGCCGCCGGGAAGAGGTCCGGCGCGGCGTTTGACGAGCACCGGTGGAGGAGGCGGCGGAATGCCGGCAAATAGAGTGGCGCTGTATAATGGAATCTTAAGGGATCGTTTGGTTCACAGGATAGCATATTCTCTTTAATTATATATTCAACAACTTCTATTTTATTTATTTAATTTTCTCTTTCTTTTTCTTTTCTTAGTAAAAAAATGTCTATTGACATTTGATGTACATTCAGATTGTTTCTCCACTTGTGTACATTATCTCTTTGAGATAAGAAATTTGAACTTTTATTTCTCAAGTTGAATATTTTGTTTCTTAGAAAAAAAAAAGTTTTTAACATTTTTTTTTGGATTTTGACACTTCCAAAAAGGGTAGTTTTGTTTCTTCACGAAAATTTAAAAATTGATTTTAAATCAATAATTTTAAATTGATTATTTCATTTGAAACGAGAAAGATTTGAAATGAATATATTTAAAATTTTATGTTTGAATGATGATCGAAAATGAAAAGAAAGTTAAAATTATACTAATATTTTTAACTATGATGTGTTAATTGAAAATTAGAATAGGACAAAATTAAATTAGTAATTTACTATTCAATTCTATAATCTTGCAAAATTTGGTCATTATAGACATGACAAATTTCAAATAAAACAAGAAATTGAAATCACTCCAAGTTTTAAAAACCATTCACTTTCTTGCCGTAATCATTACCAATAAAATTCATTTGAAATTTATTTTGATTTAAAATCTCTAAAAAATCATCCAGTTCCAAATATACCGTAAATGAGGTTGAATAGTTAAAATTAAATATATATATATATATATATATATATATATATGTATGTATTTGGATTTTTTTTTGGGGGGGGTTTTATAGGATTTAAGGCTTTGCTAGTTGAAATTTTAATTTTCTAAAAAAAATTTTTATTAACAATAATGAAATAGATTTTAGAAACTAAAATATTTAAGTATAATAGTAAAAGAAACCAAACAAAACATTAGAAAACGTCAATGCAGGTAAATCTGAAACGCACTCAAAATGTATGGAATGAGATTTTTATTAAAAAAATATACTTTTGGTCATTTTAATCGTTTTATAATAATTTATTTTATACAACGAAACTTTTAAAATACTGAGATAAAACGAATTCAAAACCATATTCAAGTTGTAAAGCAATTGAATAATACAAAAGGGCAATTCCATTTAAAGAAAGCAATCACATTCACAACAAGTGGCAACAAAAATCCAACATTAAAAGATTATGTCTTTCTACTTTAAAATTTAATAAAATAAATTCTTTTAAAATATGAGCTAAAATGTAACATCAATTTGAAATATATGAAAGTCCCATCCTTTGTTTTTCTCACTTCATATTGAAGATGACGGTTTACTTATTTATTTATTTTTTCTTTTTCATTCTTTGTGTAGATTTTTTTACCATAAATTTATAGAATTTGGTATATTAATTAAATGGAAGATCGAATCATCAACATTCAAATTAACTTGTTCATTGCTTTATAATTTTCAAATAAAACATTAAAATTAGTTTATTCGTTGCTTTGTAATTTTCAAATAAAACATTATCAAGAGAAGTCTTATCACACTCGTTAAAAAAGAAAAAGAAGTTATATATATCATACTTTTAATAAAACTCCCACCTATATAATTCATTCATCACAATATCTTAATTACAACATGAATTACTTATCGTCCAAACAAAAAATAAAATTTATTGTTCCACTCACTCTAAGGCCTCTAGTGAGAGTACTCTTCTCCTTATGATTTTTTCCTATGACTTGTATTATTAATAATATTTTTATTTTTTGTTTGGTTTGGTGTGTATGTTGGGTCGTTTTAGTGTTCTAATTGTAACTATGATATTCTCTCTTTGTTTGTGCTTTAACCTCATACTCCTATACCTCTTTTTTATTTGTGATTTAAATTTTTGGTTGCTAACACATTAGTATATCTTGAGTTATACCCGTTTTTGTAGATATTAGATCAAATTTGTGATATCATTACTGACCTGAGTATAACTAAATTGACATAAAAAATTGACAATGTCCTTGTAATATAAGGTAATTTTTAAGTGACATTAAAAAACAAATAAATAAAGTTTTCAAAAGAAAATAATAAATAATTTATATGAAAAGGAGGAGGAGGAGAAGAAGAAAAAGATGAACACGGTTTCGGTTTGTTAATGTAAACTGCTATTAACGGTACGAAATTACTGATTATTAACTGGAGCTGGTAAAGTTTCAATGGAAGTCACAATCATAATAATTTCCTATCAAATCATACCTTGTTTATCCAATTCTATCCTGTATTAGGGATTTTTCGATTCGATTTCGATTTTCCCTTTTCCATTTTTCGATTTCGATTTCGGCATGTTTCTGTGTTTTGATGTTTGTAATTTGATTTTTCGCCGAATATGGTGACGCGAGAGAGCTGGATTTCTGTCTGGATCGATCGACTTCTCTCTTGTTTGGGGTAACTTCTCTCGTTGTGTTAATCACCTCATTTCTGTTCATATTAAGGTTTTTGTAATTGTTTGATAAATTTATAATCATTTTTATGCTACCTAATTGAAACGGGTAGAAATTTAAACGCTGTTCTGGATTTCCTGGAATTGATTAAACTTGTTCGTTTGGGGGAGTTTTTCTGCCTTGTTGCTTGGAAAATAGATGCAGTTGTATGAATCCATTATATATTGTTCTGATGATTGTCATTGTTATTTGAGTGGTTCTAATTTGGAGAGCTGTTTTAACTGATGATATGAAAGATGATATTTCCTTCCTTCATGGAGTGATGAGTGAGTTTGTTGTACAAATACTTTCAGCTTCTCTTATGAATAGGTAGGAGCTTTAATTATTTATCTTCTTTTGGAGATTCTTTTTTAATTGGGAGATTGTATCTATAGACAGAATTTCTTAATCTGCAATTAAGGAACCTTGGAAGTAAAAGAAATACCAGTTGGTTCTTAGTAAGTGTTCAGCTCTAAAAACAGAAGGGGATAATGGTAGCTTCATTTTCCTTCCATGAATTTAACCTCTATAATGATAGATTAATGTCAGAATGGACATATTTAAGTGAAAATTTGGATATTACAGGAAACAGAATCCATCATAATCCAAGCAAAAATATAACCGGAATTTTCTTCGTCTTGGCAATTTCCTGACCTATTGAAGATGGACGCTAGATATATCTCTAAGTATATGGTAGAAGCTCAAAGCTCTTAGATTAAAAGGATGAGTAGTTGTTTGCATCAATCCCAGTAGTAAGCTTCTTAGACCTGAGTAGTTCTGGATTTTGGAGTGCAAGTTTTCAGAGGGCCAAAAGAGTAGCTAGTGGTGAACATGGTCTATGCATATATCCTTAATTTATCAACTGATTGATTGTTTATCTTTCTTCAGTTCACTAAATTAGTTCATCTCTCTGTTATAATTTATGTTTCATTGTCATTGTTTGGGTCCATGACATCGAGGGTTCGTCTTCCAGAGTTATATATTGGAAAATGATCTGCATACTTGGTTTGTTTCAAACTTCACTGGGGTCCCAGAACTTAACCATGTTATTGAATTCTCGTCTCGACTTAAAAGTATGATGAGAGACAATTAGAAATGGCAGTATTGTGATGTTCATGTATGTGCATTTATCATTACTTAAGCTATTACTTGTCTGTTGTGGAGTTATTTTGTCCTTAGTTTTCAACATGCCTCTAAAAGAGGAAGTGTTTGTTTTGGTAGGGGCATCAAACCTGCACCTGCCATCCCCGGGAATAATCTGAATTCTAGGATGCCAAGCATGTCAGATGATTTTTGGAGTACAAGCACATGTGATCCAGACGAGATGCTTACGCTTCAATCTCGACAGAATTCATTTATCAGCACAACAAACCACAACTCTAATCATGGAGGTGGCACTGACAATTTAAGAAATCATTCTGACTTTGTAAATCATGGTAAGCTTAAAGTTCATTATTCACTGCTTGTTGGAAAGTAAAAGAGGCATTCCTTTGTGTACACGTCCATTCTTCATCAAGCGTTAGTATCAATACTTCTTTAGCTGCTTTAGTCTGGTTTAAACTAAATCCATTTATGTCCATGAAAAATTAAAGTTAGTTACAAGTTTTTATTTCAAATTGCAGGGTTTGTTCTTTGGACTCAGACCAGGCTTCGATGGGTTGGAAATTGTGTGCCTGCTAAACGAACTAAAAAAAATCACCTTACAGGATTAAGGTGAGTCTAATTTTTCCACAGATACGTACTTGTTCATGCCGTCAAACCTTGCTGTTATATGCGTCTACATGCTTGTAATGCAAATGAAATCCCTCTCTGCCAATATTTCAAGTAATCAATGAATATTTTTTTATTACATTCTTTAGTTGTCGGAAAATTTGGGTCATCAAAAATCAGGCAGAAGGTTTTTTGAATAGAAGCACACATGCATTTTGGAAACTCAAATTCCCTGAGGATTTAGTTGTTTTCAAATTTTTTATCCCTACCATATTGCTTGGTTTCTGTTTACAGTTGGTATATGACTAAAGAACTCTTGCTGGAAAGCAAAAAGCCTTACCATCGACGCATACCTTTATCCGTAAGTCTGCTCTTGTATTCTGATGTTTCAACTACACATTCGAATCCTCTGCTTTGAATATTTAAACCATGATATAATTAACAGGAAATGGTAGACTTTCTAGTAGAAGAATGGGAAGAAGAAGGGCTGTATTATTGAGCCAGTCAATTGGAAAAACCATCACCCTGTGCATACACTATCTTTGTGACTTTTTTTTTTTTCTTTTCGTGTTTCGGAGTTCAATTCAACGGCTTCCATCTTAACTTGGAATCAATTTGATACAAGTTAACATACAAAATGACACCATTGGTTTGCTAACGTTTTCGATGTTGGTCCATTGGAGATCTCTTAGGGGAAGGGCAAGTGTGAAGTAACACAAAATTGAAGATCTTCCGAGTGACCGGCGAGCTAAATGGTAAGGCCCCCATATACTTTATACATACATATCAAACTTTCTTCATCAGTAGTTTAATATATTCAGAAGCATCAACTTTGCAGTGTGTTTGATGCGATGTTGATGATTGACTTGTAATTGATTTCAAAGGATAGATATATTAATCTCTCTAAAACAAACTCTTCCTTTGTTTTGAATTCTGATAATATTGAGCTTGATTTTGTGGTGATATTGCTGTCAACTGTGTTGGATGATAGAGAGAAAATAATAGACAAATCTATCCCTCATTGTCTTTTTGTCTGGTGGTTGTGCCATTAAAAGACTATAAATTTTTAGGGGTTTATGGTTGGAGATGCAAAGATGCTTTTCAAACTCTTTTTCAGAAGAGAATACTTACTGTTTCAAGGATATGGACCCTACCTTTTGATTAGAAATTTTATCTCCCATTCTGATAATAGAGAATGTAGGTAGGAGAAAATAGAATAAATTTTTTGGTGGCATAACTATTATCACTAAAAATATGTTCTTGCTGAGTCATAATGAGGGAGAATGTTCTTTGATTTGACTTTCAATGGTTGATACTTGATATATATTATAATCTTGGGAAAATATTGCAAAAACTACCCTAAAATATGACGATAGTTGCAATTATGTCATAAAACTTTCAATTGTAAAAATTGAGCTCTTAAACTTATACAAATGTTAAAATTGGTATGTGAACTTATATAATTGTAGAAATTGTAACAATTGTATAAGTTTGAAGGTTCAATTTTTATCATTTAAAGGTCAATTTTTACAACTATTATAAGTTTGAGAGTCCAGTTTTAACATTTATATAAGTTTGAAGACTCAATTTTTACGATTGAAAGTGAGGGTGTATTTGCAATTGTCATTATACTTTAGGGGCGTGTTTTGCAATTTGTTCAATAATCTTAATGTATTGGGATGGGACAAATTTTTAAAAAGGAAAATATAAAGAATTTTAGGCAAGTTTAAATTTAAATTCACCATCTAGATATAATACAACTCATCATGCTTGTTTGAAAATATTAAAAAAAAAAAAAAAAAATCTATCAAGATGATGTAATTTATATTTTAAAAAACAATTCAAATTTCAATTGTTTGGTTAAAGATCATTCAAAGTGATTTGACTATTTTTCTTGTTCAATTCGAAAATCTCAATTGTTAATTATCATTTTTGTTTTCGCTTTACGAAATTTACCATTCAATTGAAAAAAAAGATGAATACATATCTTGGTGGTTGGTTTGGTACTAAAGAGAAATTTGGATGGTAGTTAAAAAAGCTATATCCACTAGTCAAATACAAAATTTAGAATAAAATCGATTTTATCTCTCAATTTGTTGAGCTATATCAAATTAATTAAATCATAAACTTTCAATTTCATCACTTATCTACTAATTTTAACCAAAAAAAAGTATAAAAATCTACCTAAACTCAGCCATTTTAATAAAATAAAGTTTTGCATAAAAATAACTTTGAGTGATATACAAATTATTCATTAAATAATTTTGTCAAAATTCATAAATTTCAAAAAAAGAAAAAAAAAAGAAAAGAAAAGAAAAGAAAAGGCATGCCTTATTACCAGTGAAAAAAAAAAAAAAAAACCTCTAGTGCCACTTTCCTTTTAAGTTTTATCAATTATAATTACGCATACCATACATATGTTAAATAATTTCATTGAACACATAATAGATAACTTTTCTTTTAACCATATTTCGAGCGAGAACTTATCATAAAGTTAAATTCGCAACAACTTGTTAAGTTCAAAGTGAAAATTGAAACAACTAAACAATGGATTTTTTTCCCTTCTAAAATTTAGTTTTATCCCTTTTTCTATATTCAATGGAAATTATAAAAAGAAGGCTGTTCTTCTTGACTTTTAGTGGCCATTAAACTAAAGAGATGAGACATCATTTAAACATGGTGTGAACTGATTTGAGAGCTTACTTTTTCTTCTCCTTCTTCAGGCATATAATTTTAGCTTCACAAGGGACACTTCTAAAGAGATGAACCCAAATTAAATGAATGAATAAAACTTTATGCTCTAAAGTTTGGTCTCCAATAATGTAGAGATTAGATTGTGCTCTTTCATATCAACTATACTTTTTCAAGAGAATTAGTTCATTTATAGTTTTGTTATAATTTGTCCCTTTTTACATATAAGATGCAACATTTTCCACAATATTACGATTGCTGAGTCTTTTTAATTAAAATTATATTCCAATAATGATAACCTTTAATAATATACTAACTTTTTTCTATAATGTAATAAAAATAAATTGTCTTGGATTAAGATGATCCTTCCTTATCTTAAAAAAAAATAATTTGTATGAGAATTTTGTCAAACTTTAGAAATGATCAACTCACATTCCCTAATTTTCCAATTTTATTTTCATATGAGAAAAATCAAAAGAAGCAAAATGGATAAGAAAGTTTATGCGGGGGGATTTTTAAAATAGAAAAATAAGGAAACTATTAGTGTCTAATAGTGATAGAAACCGATAGAAATCTATAATTGATAGACGCTGATAGAAGTCTATTAATATTTATCAATATTTTTTTTTTATTTGTGAAAATTTTCTTAACAATAATATATGATTCAAATGTGTGATCCTAACATGCTTTTTGTTGTCCAACTTTTACTTATGGATTTTTGTATTATAATAATTGGTTATGATGTCAAAACCAACCTTGGGATTCATTACAATGAACCTTGCCCTTTCCAAATTGTATTCAAACTTCAACAAACATATCCAAATTAAAGACCAAATAAAACCATGTGATTCTCTCTCTCCACATGAGAATTTGATTTTTTTTTTTGGAAGATTCAATGTGATATGTGGAGATTGTTTGTTGATTTGATGAATCTTGATCTTTGATATTATAATTTGTTGTTTATGGGTAGATTAGAAAAAAAAAAGTTAAAAGATAAGATAAGAAGATTGTGTTTGTAGGAATATATTGTTCACCTAAACTAAATTCAATGATTTTAATCAATTCTATAACATTGACACGTGCCTTCCTTCCCTAAAGAACTTCTTGCATAGATATTACATATATACATTAAATATACATGTTAATACATATACCTTATCGTGAGAAAAATGATTTTGGAATGACAAATGATAACGTATTTGTATAATACATATATGTATATACATGCATCATAGAATTTAATTTTAGTTATCTTTCAAAGAGATAGAAAGAGACTATGGTTGATATTAATACCTAGAGTTAGAACATTTTTAATCTTCATATTTTTTTTTTATATAATATGTTATATTTTAGAGAAAAAAAAAATCAATAGAAGAGAGAATAAAATTAGGCCACTAATAGTTTAAGGTAATTGAATGTACCCCATGTGACTTTGATTATATTCATATAAAAAGGAAGATGCCAAGGTTAACATTTAACTTTTGGATTTATTAATCAATCCTAACAAAAGAAAGTTTTATGTGGTGTTATACAATAAGTTAAATTTTAATAGGCAATAATGAAATGTATTGATCTTCACAAAAATAATAATAATAATAATAATAATAATTTTTTTGCTACACCTAGGGTCATTATGCTCATCAAACTGACTAAATTTACAAATTTACTACTTGTTTAGATTTTTTTTTAGTTCAATGACATGTGAAATTGAGAAAATTTGAACCTCTTTTGATGATCTTAGAAAATATGCATAAATCAAAAGTTATGCTCAAGTTTGACAAATTCACAAACCTATTATTAACATACATATGAATGAAAAAAATATATGATTTAATCTTAGCATTATGTAAATAATCCTCTTTTTTAGTTCAACAGTTTAAAAAATAGGAATTTGAGCATTTAACTTTTTAGATAAATATATAATATATGCCTTAACCAAGATTTAAAATATAATGTCAATGAAAATATCAAGTTCTTAATTTTACGAAAATTTTGATGGAGATATCAATAAAATATCAATATCTATAAATATTTCTAGAAAATTTATAGAAACAAAAAGTTCAAAAACTAAATTTAAATTAGTAATTAGACATTTTTATAGTTTTTAAACAAGTTAATGTGTCTAATATTTATATTATAAGTATATATTAGTGGCATTTTGATGCTTATTTTTATATGTTTTGTGGATCTTTTTTATGATATAGTGAAAATATCAATTCACCCTTGTGTCGATGTTGAATCCATGACAATATAAAAGTATTGATTAAAATATCAACATGTTAAATTTAATACTATTATCTCAATCACCTGAGGTAGGTTTGAAGTTGTCAACAAATTTTTTTTTTTTTTAAAAAAATAGTTATACCTATAATGTGTTTATTCATCAATTAGGTTTTCTTGAGACTTGAAAAAAAAATAAAAAAAGAACATGAAAGAAATATATATATATATATATGTATGTGTATGTGTCTATATATATATAAAGGATGACAGCTTGATAAAGGGTCTGTTTAACAGGTTCAACATGGTCTTTCCATGGCTCTCTCACGAGTGGCCATTTTCTTTTCATTCCCTATTGAATAATAATAATAATAATAATAATAATAATAATAATAATAACCAATTTAGTTTCGGGTAAAAATAAGCATGATTCAATTAGTATAAAACTTGTACGATTGTAAGATTAAAAGTCCAATTTCTCATCCATGTTTTTTTTTAAAAAAAAATAACTTAACTTATTTTGGTAAAAATAAGCATGATTCAACTGGTATGCAACTTAACTTATTTTATAAAAATAAGCATGATTCAACTAGTATGAAACTTATACTATCAACTATAAGACTAGAGGTTCGGTTTCTCATCCTATGTGTTTTTTTTTAAAAAAAAAAAAAAAATTAACTTATTTTGATAACACCAAACATGATGCAACTGGTATAAAACTTGTACTATCGATTATAAGATTAGAGGTTCGATTTCTCATCTTACAAGATTTTTTTTTTTGTAAAAAATAACTTAGTTTATTTTGGTAAAAATAAGCATGATTCAACTGGTATAAAGCTTCTACTATCAACTATAGGATTGGAGGTTGGATTTCTCATCCTATGTACTTTATTTAAAAAGAAAAAAATTCAACTTATTTTGGTAAAGATAAGCATGATTCAAGTGATATAAACTTGTACTATCGACTATAAGATTAGAGATTCGATTTCTGATCTTACATGTTTTTATTTCAAAAAAAAAAAAAAAAAAACTTAGCTTGTTTTTCATTATTGTTTTCCTGAATAAAAAAAAACCATATTTAGCATGCATATAAAGAATGCATTGTCATTTTCAAAGAAATACATCTAATAATAATAATGATAATGGTAATAAAGAGGTTTTAATATTATTTTAATCCTTATACTTTTGACTATTGTTTATTTTGGTCTCTATACTTTCAAAATGTTCATTCAATTCTTATACTTTCAACTTTTGTTCATTTTAATTCTTAATTTTTTTATTTTTTTTTTAAAAAAGACCATTTTGTTCCCTTACAAAGTAAAATAGAAATGAAAATGAAAGGTCTAAAATAGTCATTTTTTAAAAGTATAAAAATCAAAATAAATATTTTAAAAATACAGAATGTACTAAAATTAAAAGTAAAAGGACCAAAATGAATATATTAAAAATAGAGGGACTAAAATGAATCAAAGTTAAAAGTATAGAGACCAAAATAATATTTAAAATAAATAAAAAAAGAATTATTCATAAAAAAAAAGCCACTAAAAAATACACTCAAGTACAATTTTATTCACATATCACATTAATTTAGTGATATAAAGTCACAACAATAGCTATTATTGTGACAAAGTACTAGAAAGAGTGGGAGGTATAAAACTCGTTTTTAACACGGTTAGAGGTTCTCCTCCTATTTTTTCTTTCTTTTTTTTAATCCAATTATTATTAATATAAAGCTATTTCATTCCAAAATAAAATGCAAATATTAAGTAGAGAAAATTTCATAGTCAAATATGATATATTTTTACCCTATCACAATGAATAAAATCCAAAATAAAAAAAATGTAAAGTTTTTTTTATTAAAAAAATCAAATTAAAAGGATATATATTTGTATAACCTAACGTGGAATGTTATATTATCTACATGTGTATATCTCAATTAGTAAAATTATGTATTGTTACCTAAAAGTTCAGAGATTCAAGATCACATTCGAGATTCCTATAGCGCACTTGTTAAACTAAAAAATATATTAAAAAAAAGTGCTATATCATTTTTTTTTAACCATTATCTAGTTTATTGGAAAAAAAAATGTTAAAAAATGGTTAGATTACAAGTACTAAACTTTGAGATTTATATCTATTTAATCACTAAACTTTAAAATGTCTAATATATCTCTAAACTTTAAATTTTGTGTCTTTAGTATAACCATTATTTAAAAAAAAAAAAAAATAGTCTCATTTTGTAACCATTTGAATTTTGGTTTTTAATTTTTGAAATTAAGTCTATAAATACTTTTTCCACTACTAAATTTCTTGGTTTAATATCTACTTTTTATCCATGTTTTCAAAAACCAAGTAAAAAATTAAAAACTAAAAAAAGTAGGCTCCATTTGGTAATTATTTAGTTTTAAATTTTTTAATTTTTGAAAATTAAGCTTATAAACACCACTCTCATCCCCAAATTTCTTTATTTGTTATCTAGTTTTTATCGATTGTTTAAAAAACCAAACCAAGTTTTGAAAATTAAAAAACAAAGGCTTTTAAAGACTTGTTTTTATTTTTGGAATTTAACTAAGAATTCGATTATTGTAATTAAGAAATATATATATCATTATAAGAAATAAGAAGAAAATATGCTTAACTTCTAAAAATAAAATGGTTACTAAACGGGACCGTAGTTTTTAAAAATTCATTTTTATTTTTGAAATTTAGCTCAAAATTTATCTCTTTTACTTAAGATTGATAAAACCATGTAAGAAAATGGAATGAAATAATCTTAATTTTTTTTTTTTTAAAAAAAGTTACCATCAAATAAACACCAATAGACACAAATCTCAAAATTTGGAGATTAAATTTGTAATTTTTTTAAAGAATCGTATGGCAAAAAAAAATAATAATAAAAAAAGATAGATTACAATTCTCTTTTGATTGGTACAACAATTGTAAGGTGGGAAATTGAACCTCCAATCGCTTGAATCGAAGTGCATGTCAATATCATTGGACTAAGCTCACTTTGACTTCTCTTATGATATTTCAACCATTCACATACTTGATAAATGATATTTTTTTTCCTAATATTTTTATATCAATATCATTCTAAATTCAAATATATAATAATTCAGCGCCATTCTATTTTTTTTTAAAAAAAAATCAAAACCTAATATCCAATTCGTCAATAATTATTGAATGCTACATCTATATATAAATAAATAAACATATTCTCTAATTGATTGTTAATGGAAGGAGGCAAAAATTTTAAAAAAGAAAAGGGGAAAAAAAAAGCCTCCCTAATACCATAAATCTATGTGTGAATCACATGTAAATGATTGAAATGGAACAAAATAATGAATTAGAAAAAGAAGCTAAAAATTTGGATAACATGATAAAATTAAATATAATAACAAGTGGGGGCAGAGAGGAAAAATACATTGAACTTTTAACCTATTATTTCTTTAGTGTCCTCATTCTGACTGGAGTATATTATATTCTTCAGCTCAAAAATGGCCTAATTGGACCTACTAATTGAGAAGAAAAAAATAAACTATATAATAAAAAACTATATAATATCATATTCAGATTCATTGCACATTTAGACTATACAATTGTGACATTTATAATTAAGAGAGCCATCTTGGCTTGGAAATTAAGGCCATTCCCATATGACCTTTGTTCTTCCTCAAAACCCTACAACTTTTTCTTATGTTTTTATAAGTCAACTTCCTCAATTTATTTGTTCTTTGCTTAGTACAAACTGTGGCCAACATTGCTACTACTATTAATTGCTTGGCAAATAAGGATTCATGGCAACATTCATGAATATTCGTTATATAATAATAATATATTACACATACGTGTCATAAATGTTTATATAATAATAATATATTACACATACGTGTCATAAATGTTTTGTGAAAAAATTTATCAATCCAAACATAATTCAGTAGATATAATTACTAATTACAATCTCAAAGATCGATGGTTTGATCTCCCTAAGAGACAATAAGTTTGAGTTATCACATTATCTCTCATTTTAATAAGAATTTAACCTCAATAGATTATGCATCTATTATTATTAGGTTAAAATATCATTTGTCTCTCTCTATATATATTTTGAAGTTTATTCAATTTTAATCCATATATTTTCACTTGTTCAATTTAATCTCTATACTTTCACTAAATTTTAAATTTAGTTACTCGAAGTTAATTTTTATCAAATTTGGTTAAATAATAATAATGATAACAATGATTTTCATGCAAAAAAAAATATATATAATATGTGAAAATGTTATCAAAATTTATAATAAAGATGCTCATTTGTGACAAACAATTTTTTTTAAAAAAATATCAACAATAAACTAATAGTGAAGACTAAATTTATGACATATTAAAAAATATCGATAAAATTAAACAATTGAAAATACAGAAATTCTAACTTGAATAAAACGGAGGTTTGTTCAACTAATAATAACCGTTTCGAAATTTTGGTTAAGTAAATTTCCACTTTTTGAAATTAAAGAAGTTGAGTATTATGATTGATTAGTTCTAAGCTTTTTTTAATAGATGTTTGAAAGATCGTTGTCTATACTAGGCGTCATATGTCAATTTTTCATTAGGTACTTAACAATACTAATTAATGACAACTACGTTTAAAATTAGGTGAAGTCAAATATAAATCAAAAGTAGAATTTTCAAAAGTTACAAGAATGAAATTGACACAAATATATAAGTATGGAAAAAAAAAGGTATAATTTAACATATAATCCTATAAAATGTTTATATATACTAGTAAATATAGATAATGATATGGTTAAATGTGATTTTAGAGAGATAATACACACACATATATAAAATCAATCATTTTTACTCTTTGTATTTACCTTAATTAGTCAATTTTCACTTTAAAAGTTTAATTTTAGTAATTAATAATCACTACAAATTAAGTCAACATAATGAATCATGAAATTCCTTTTTTTCCTTTTTTTTTTTTTTGGAGCTCTTCAAAGTTTAGATTCTAATTCCTATCAACCATAAAATAAAATATGTTTCGATTTAATTAACGCTATCTATTTATGTGCTATTGAAGTCATTGAATGTATAATTTATGCTAAAAGTCGGTTTAATTTAATAAAGTTATTCCTGGTTAATAAAGTTTTTTATAATTAAATTAGATGCTCGTTAGTGATGAAAAGAAAACATCAATATAGATCCAAAAATGAAAACAAAATAAAATCATATCACTATTATCAGATAAAAAATGACTATTTTTAAATATAGGAAAATGAATAAAAATATTTATAAATATAGTAAAATTTCGTTATTTGTATGTGATAAACCGTAATAATTTATCATTATATATTATAAATATTTTCAACAGTTTTATCATTTAAAATAATTTTTCTTAAAAAATTCTAGACTTATTTTACTAGCAAATTGTTAAAGTAAAAGTAAGAAACACACTAGGATAGAATTTAAAAATTAGATAAAAAGTTATGCCTTTATTCTATATATAGATGTCCCCATGAAAAAAGTATTTCATAGATTCGTTTTTAACATTATAATATTTACCTAAATAATGTTCTATTATGGCATAAGTTATAGGAAAATTATTTCAAATGGTAAAATTGTTGAAAATATTTACAAGATAGAGCAAAATTTTAGAACTATCAATAATATATGCTGATGGACACGGATTGACTTCTATCAGTGTCTATCAATGTCACTGATAGACAGTGATAGAAGTCTATCAACGTCTATTATGGATAGTTCTAAATTTGTTATATTTTGTAAATATTTTGGTTTATTTTTCTATATTTGAAAACAACCCTAAGTTATAATCATAGTATTAATATTTTTTACGACATGTTTGATATTTCCAGCAATATTTTTACGTATTTATGAGTTCAACATCAACATAAATGATGCACTGATATTCCATTATATCGTTGGAAAATATACGAAAGGTAAAAAGAATAAGTAACATTATATCATCAATGTAAATACAATATAAATAATAGAAATATTTATATGTTTAAAAATCATAAAGTGATTATTTATTGATTTAAATTTATTTTTTTATTTTTTCGTTTTTATAATTTTTCAAGAAATATCTATCAATATCGATGTTTTATCAATATTTCTTTCAGCATTTCTATAAAATTAACACTTCGATGTTTTCATCCTTTTAGTGTGGAATTTGTATGTATTCAATTCTAATTTTCAAATTATCTTATAGACCCTAAAATTTTTAAGTTTATGTTTAATAAATCATTGAACTTAGAAAAGATTTAATAGGTCATTCATTAGATTTTCAATTATGTGTCTAATAGATAACTCATATGCATATTCAAAACTTTTAAAATTAATTAATCTATTAAATGTAAATGTGTATTTTAGGTTCAATGAAACCCAACTTAAATCAAATAGGTCAGTAATCCATTAGACACAAAATTAAAATTGTAAAGATTTATCGAACATAAAGTTGAAAGTTTAAAATCATTAGACACTAGGGATTCATAAGTAAGTGTTAAATAACCCAACTCCACCAATGTCAACTGTGTTCACTATTGAAGTTTGCACTTGCACATTTATCGAGAAATTTCATCTTATTTTCTCTCTCTCTAATGTTTCCCAACTCCAGACTAAACAATTCTACACTTTGAACATAGACTTCCTAACTCCAGACTTTAGAACTCAATTCAGCGCTTCAAACAACCCCATAAGTTGTAAGATGGAAGAAACACAAAGTTAAAAATTTGAGACACTTTTTAAAATTTAGAAACCAACTAAACTTAATATTTAACACCTTTTCACTCTATATACATATTTATATATGTGTGTATGTATATATGTACATGTATAGTATTTAGCATTTCCAAATTACCATCTACATCTATATTCTATCTACAACAGTCAACAGCTCATCATTCAACTTTTTGCTTGGGATTCATGCACTATTGAACCAAAAAAATATTATAAAAAGGGAGAAAATAAAATGGGGGAGAGAGAAAATAAAAGGAAAAAAGGGGGAAGTTCCGGTAGTCGGTAATGGGAAAATTGGTTGGGCAGTGGCAAAGGGGCAAAGAGCAAGAGGGGGGTCTGCTTGGAATTTGTGGTTTTTTGGAGAGATACATTGCACATTCACAATCCCACCTCAAATTCATATTCATTATATGAATTTTTTTCTCACCCACTATCACTGAGATTGACATCTTCCACCTCCCCTTTTCTTCTTCTTCTTCTTCCTTTTTTTTCCCCATTAATCAATTCTATTAATCCAAATATATATACTCTTTTCATTCCATTTCTTCTTCCCACTTCACAAATTCCCCTTCTTTCTTCCTTTTTTCCCCCTTTCTCTATTGGGGTTTTCAGCAAATGCTCCTCCTCTTCTTTCTCATACTTCTCATTTGCTTTGTGATTTCTGAGTTCGAGGTTTTCTTTGTGGGAAGTTCTTCTTTTCTATTCTTCTTCAGTGTTGCTCTGTTGCTGTCCCCATGCCTGCCCTCGTCAACTACGGTGGTGAGTTCTTTGATCTTTTCTATTTTGATCTTCGTTGATCTGGGTAGGATTTGAATCGGTTTAGCTTGATGGATTTTGAGGGTTTTTTTTTTGTTTATGAATCTGTTTCTGAGGTTTTGTGATCTGGGTTTGTTTGAGGATGCTTGATTTTGATGGAGAAATATGGAATTGTAGAAATCTTAAGCTAATTTGTTCTTTCGTGAGTGTAACTTGAAGATATCTAGTTTATGTATCATGTTGAATGTCGCTGAATTTGTTAGTTAGGTATGTAATGGATCTGTCTTAGAAGTAGCTTCTTTAGAGTGTTCTGAGGATGGAATTTAGTTAGTGATGAACTGAATAGGTGGAACTTTTTGGAGAGGAGGTGTGTGCAATTTGGATGAAGTTTTGTGATCTGGGTTTGATTGGATGTTTGATTTTGATGGAGAAATATGGTACTGTAGAAATCTTAAGCTAGTTTGTTCTTTCGTGAGTGTAATTTGAAGATATCTACTTTCTGCATCATGTTAAATGTCTCTGGATTTGTTAGTTAGGTTTGTAAGTGGATCTGTTTTAGACGTAGTTTCTTTGAGAGTGTTCCAAGGATGGAATTTATTTAGTGATGAACTTTTTGGAGAGAAGAGGCTTGCAATTTGGATGAGGTAGTTTTGGCTGATTTTTGTTGTTATTGGGTTTTCAGGTGATGACGAATATTACCCTGCGGGTTCCTTTTACTCAAACCCCATGGATTTGGATGCCTTGCTACCAACTAGCTCTCATGTTGATCTGTATTTTCGTCCTAGTAAGAGAGCTCGAATCGGTGCACCGGTTGTGTTTGGAGGAAGAGAATTTGAGCAGGAGTGTAAACCGTCCATTGAAGCTCTTCCTGATGAATGTCTCTTTGAGATCTTCAGGCATCTCCACAGTGCTAGAGAGAGGAGCTCCTGCGCTGGCGTTTCGAAACGGTGGCTTATGCTTTTGAGTACTATTCGTAAGGCTGAAATTTGCAAGAGCAGAAGTGCATCGATCTGTCAGATGGTTGAGTGTTCAAATGTTGAGCAGCAGAAGTCTGAATGTAGTGAGATTTCAGTAGTGAACTGTGATAAAGATCAAGAGGATGAAAGTAATGGTTTTCTTACAAGATGTTTAGAAGGCAAGAAAGCTACTGATGTAAGACTTGCTGCTATTGCAGTAGGAACTAGTGGACGTGGGGGTTTGGGAAAGCTTTCAATTCGAGGAAGTAACTCTACTCGTGGAGTTACCAACCTCGGTCTTTCGGCTATTGCCCACGGTTGCCCTTCTCTTAGGATGCTTTCTTTGTGGAATGTACCATCAGTTGGGGATGAAGGATTGTTTGAAATAGCTAGAGAATGTCATTTGCTAGAGAAGCTTGACCTCTGTCACTGCCCTTCAATCTCAGACAAAGGTTTGATCGCAATCGCGGAGCGATGCACTAACTTGACCTTTTTAAATATTGAATCATGTCCAAAGATTGGAAATGAGGGGTTGCAAGCAATCGGAAAGTTATGTTCTAAACTACAGGCCATCTCTATCAGAGATTGCCCTCGTGTTGGGGATCAAGGTGTTTCAAGTCTATTCGCGTCGTCTTCCTGTGCTATAATGAAAGTAAAGTTCCAAGCATTGAACATAACCGATTTCTCTCTTGCTGTGATTGGACATTATGGCCAGGCCATTACACACCTAACCCTCAGTGGTCTTCAGAATGTTAGTGAGAAGGGATTTTGGGTCATGGGTAGTGCTCAGGGCTTGAAGAAATTGACGTTGTTGACGATTGCTTCTTGCCGAGGGATGACCGATGTGAGTCTCGAAGCGATTGGAAAGGGAATTGCAAACCTGAAGCAGATGTGCATTCAGAAATGTTGTTTTGTTTCAGACAATGGACTGATAGCTTTTGCCAAAGCTGCAGGATCACTCGAGATGTTGCAATTAGAAGAGTGCAACAGAATCACCTTATTGGGCATTGGCGGTGCCCTTTCAAGCCATATTCGAAATTTGAAGTCTCTTACTCTGGTGAAGTGCTTGGGGATCAAGGATATTGCTAAAGAAGTAACATTGCCCTCTCCTTGCACCTCCCTTAGATCCTTATCTATCCAAAACTGCCCTGGCTTTGGTAGTGCCAGTCTTTCAATGGTTGGGAAGTTGTTTCCTCAACTTCAACATGTTGAATTGATTGGCCTTTACGGTATTACAGATGCCTCAATGTTTCCACTTCTCGAGACCTGTGAAGGGCTTGTGAAGGTGAACCTTAGTGGCTGCATAAATTTGACCGACGAAACCGTCTCAACCTTGGTTAGGCTGCACGGAGCAACGATCGAAGTTCTGAATCTTGACGGTTGCAGAAAGATCACTGATGCAAGTTTGGTAGCTATTGCAGATGCGTGCTTGTTACTAAATGAACTAGATGCTTCAAAGTGTGCTATCACTGACGCTGGGCTTGCAGTTCTTTCATCTTCAGAGCAGATAAATTTGCAAGTTCTTTCCCTGTCGGGTTGTTCCGAAGTATCAAACAAGAGCTTGCCTTTCCTGGAAAGATTGGGAAAGTCACTCGTCGGCTTGAATCTCAAAAACTGCCACTCAATCAGCAGTGGCACAGTTGGGATGATCGTCGAGAACTTGTGGAGATGTGACATTCTCGTCTAACCATGGATAGTCAGCTCAGCAATGTAGTTATAAAGATACGAGTAGATATCGTTCCAAGTTACAGTATAGGTACATCAAGTTTATATGGTCTTTTTCACACAGATAGCAACATTCAGCAAACTTGTTTCCATAAACAGCGGGCTTCCCGACTGTGTATTCTTTCCGTGGCTCGGTTGTTTTAAGGAGCTATGGCCAATTACCTTCATTTTTTGCAAGCTTTCTTTCAGCTTGTTTGACTGTTTTGAGTCTCCATTGATGGGAGGCTTCCTCTTTGATGGCCATGGCTCCCTAAGAAATACAATTACCAAGTCTCAGTTAAGATTTACATGTCTTTGTACTCCCACTGATCTACCTTCTGGTTTTGTCAAGCTGAATGTTCTATAATTAGCTGTTTTAGCTTACAGATTCATTACTTAAATGCATCTGCCAATAAGCTTTCTATATACTGAGTCATATAACTCTGTTGTGTTGTGTAAAAGTCTTGTTTGGTTTTGATCATTTGGTCAAATGTCCTCGTTCCCATTCAGTTGCAGTCTTTCGTGTTCGTTTGCATATGTTGTGTTTGCTTCGAGTCGATGTTCAGTGTGGATATCTGTTGATCGTGAGTTTCGGCAATGGTATTCTGTTTATTCAGTCTGCCATATCAGCCTATAGGTTGTTTTTTTCCAAAGCCACGGTATAGTCGTTTATGGTTTAATATTTGTACCCTGTAACTTATGTGTTCTAAATAATGAGAAGAGTTCTTCTCTGTTTCATAAACTTCTCCTCTAGTATGGAAATTTGCAGCGGTTTTCTCTATTCTAATTGTTGGTATGGAAATTTAGTTCCGTATGAAAGGGTAAAATTGACCATTCACTAGAAAAGGTAAGATACTCTTCTTTAATAAAGCCCAAAGTCTCCTAAAATTATTTCATTTTCTTGATAATTAGTCAAAAATTAGTCACATGAATCATCAAAACAGAAGGCAAAGATTGACTGCTAGTAATGAAAATACTTTATCTTTATGGGCCACTTTGGGACAAGAAAAGAAGTGGTCTAATAATTAAGGATTTGGGAAATCTTTATGAAAGGCTTAAAAAAGCCCACATTCAAGGAACTATAAGCCTATTTTGGTAATTGACGAGGCTAAAATTCAAATAAGTTGAATTCGTGTCGGATAAATTTATAACATAAATCGGATCATTTTAATTTGACAAATCTTCCACTCGAGCATTTGATAGATATTAAATTTGCATTGACATGGTGATATTTTTATCATGGAAAAAATATCCTTTTGGTTCTTAAGTTTTGGGTATAATTTTTATTTAGTCTCTAAGTTTTAAAATGTTCACATTTAGTTCTTAAATTTTAAATTTGGTTTCAATTTAGTTCTTAAGTTTTAAAATGTTACAATTTTACCTTTGACATTTGAGTTCTGCTTCAATTTGGTCCCTACGTTTCAAGATTTATACTTTTAACTCGATTATTCACTAAATACTCATTTTCTATCTTAGTATTAATTTATGTTAATAAATTAAAAATTATTAAAATAATTATAATTAATTAAGTTTCACTATTTTTTATCTTTTAAAATTAAATGCAAAATTTCAAATCATAATTATTTTTAATTAATTAATAGAAATTGACGTCAATAAATGAAAGTCAGTATTATATAAAAAATTGAGATTAAAAATGTAAAATTTTGGAACCTAGGGACCAAATTGAAACGAAACTCAAATCTCAAGGGTAAAATGATAATATTTTGAAATTTATGGACTAAGTTAAAAGCAAACTCAAAACTTAAGGACTAAATGTGTAACAAAGAAAACTTAGGGACCAAATGAAACTACATAGAGACCAAAAAGTATTTTACCCTTTTATTAACGTTTTCACATTGGGAGTTCAACATCGACATTTGGAAATGATTTAAAAATAATAACAATTTTAATTTATTTAAAAAAGCAGTTATAATTGTAAATATAGTAATCAGACCTAAAGTATTTGCAGAAATAGAGTATAGATTATGCTATATTTTCAATTCTTTAAAAATGTTGCTATATACTTAATTATTATCCCTAAAAGTGCTATGAAATTATCCGACTTGATTTAAAAATGCAGATATTTATTTATTAATTTAAAAATATATTTAGATTTTTTTTTTTGTTTTTATAATGTTTTTATTGATAATTTCATAAAATCAAGATCTCATATTTTCATCGATAGTGATATCGTAAACCTTGAACCTCATCAGTTCAATCCTTTAAATTTGATTACAAAATGAAAAACACTGATTTTGCTCAATTATAACTCCAACCCCTTAAACTTGAGATATATGTCTATTTGATCCTTGAATTTTAAAACGTGTCTAATAGACTCCAAATTTTTTTTATTTTGTGTCATTTTAAAAATGTCTAATAAGTTCTTGAATTTTTAACGTCTAATATATAAGTTCTTGCTATATTTAATATTTTTAATATTAATAGATCAATTAAATAAATATTTGAATTTCATATATTTAATGTAACCTTATAACTTCAAATTTATATCTAGTATAGGTATCCACGAATTCTAAAAAATATCAAATAGTCAAGAATTTAGTAGACACAAAAATTGAAAGTTTAAGGATCTATCGGACACAATTAAAAGTTTTGGGACCTATTAAAACATTTTCAACTTCAACGAACTTAAAAAAATACTTTTGAAAGTTTCATGGACTAAATAAATACAAATCTAAAAATTTATAAAGTAAATTTTATAATTTAACCCATTGATTTTGTCACAAACAAAAGGGTTTTGACCCTTTTTGAAGCAATTTGAAGGGCTTATTTTGCCTATTGACTCTAAAATTTAGGCCCTCAATAACCACTTCGTTTTTTTTTTTTTTTTTTTTTTTTAATTTTTTTTAAATTAAGCTTATTTTCTCCTTATTTTTTTACAATGATGTGTATCTTTTTTAAGTATAATAGTTGAATTCTTAATCAAATTTCAAAAACAAAAATAAATTTTTAAAAGCTGTTTTTTTTAGTTTTCAAAATTTGGTTTGGTTTTTTAAACCATTGGTAAAAAGTAGATAACAAAGAAAGAAATTTGAAAGTGGACGTAGTGCCTATAAGCTTATTTTTCAAAACAAAAACAAAAACAAAATACTAAGACATCATTTGATAACCATTGATTTTTTGTTTTTGTTTTTGAAAATTAAACCTATTTCATGTATATTTTTTTTACAATGATTTGCATATTTCTAAGTACAATGGTCGAATTCTTAGCCAAATTTCAAATTTCCAAAACTTAGTTACAATTCTTAGTTCTCAAAATTTGACTTGTTTTTTAAACAATAGATGAAAAGTAGATATTAAAAAAAGAAATTTAGAAGTGGAAGTAGTGTCCATAGATTTAATTTTAAAAAAAAAAACAAAAAATAAAATGGCGGACCTAAATAATTAGAAATAAGGCCTTAATTTGTCATTTGTTTTAATGAAGAGTGTGAAATGTCTTCTTATATATGGTATGTATTTGAATGCCAACCAAACAGAATATCCTCCATGGAAAAGAAATCAAAACTCGAAAGGGTTTTTGGCTTTGCTTTTTATCACATTCACGAATATTTTGAATATGCTGCAAATTTTGACTCTTCCAACTAGTGAAGAGTCAAGAACTTTCCTATATGGATTTATTAAATGACTATTCTCTATATTTTTTTCAATTAAAAGAAAAATCTATGTGGAAAATGATTTTGTTAAATTGTAATAGATCAATTAATTACTTGAGTTTAAAACCGAAGACCCCACAATTTTGATGGTTGGTGGGGTAGCTCATCCAGAACTTTTTTACTTCTGCGGCTCTTTCTTTGATCTGGATGCATCGTTTGAGAAGACATGTAAAACTACTTGCATCGATGTCGTGTCAAGCCGACTATATTCTGATGCTTAAGTTAAAACATTAAGTATTCAGTTCGATTAAAAGCATAGAGAGAATTGCATGTCTCTTAAAGCTAGTAGTGAGTGGTTATTTATAAGACTTGTTCTTCGACTTTCGATTGGAATATGTACAATATTGGCGGTGTTAAAGTATGTGTGGTCCTTGATGTTGTGAAGTGTCATTGGCAAGCTCAACTTGGTCGTTTTTCTTTTGGTAAAATGAGGCTTGCTCAGCTAGTCAACTCGAGATCCGAGGGTTTGACTACGTATTAGCTCCATGCAGGTTTCAGGACTCTTTTGGGCTTGGACTTTGCCGTGTGCAACCTTCAACATATAATCACAATATTTTATAAAATGTGGGTTTGCATTATTTGTTTTCGAATTTTGCAAATCAAATGAATTACTAGAATTTCAATATGTAAAACATATATTTAATTTGTGGGTTTATAGTATGTGAAAATCAAACATGTACAAAAATGTAACATTCTTCAAACGCTTAAGCCTTTATGTAAATTAGGTCTACATAATTTATAGGGTAACCTGTAAACTAATTGTTTTCAGAAAAAAAAAAAAAACCTGTAGACTAATTAAGAATTAGGGTAAATGATCTCACATAATAAACATACACTTTTTCCTAATTAACAGAGTCAAACATCTTTTTCATTTGAAAATTTTCACACTATCAATATGGTATTATATTAATAGTAGGCATGGTAATTTGTGGAAATTGTATAAACTTATTATCCTAAACTTTTTATTAATCATTTTACAAAAAATTCTATTACATGTGGATTTCTTGACATGTACTTCAAAATGTAAATAAAAAAAAAAAAGGTTTCTCTTAAATGTAGGGTATGAATATTCTTTTTGGTTCATGTAAATTTTACTAAAAGTATACGTGTTATTTTGATCATTGTTATTAAGTTTGAATTAATTTGGCTTATATATGTTTTATTTAACCTGTATATATGATGTTGTTAAAGTGAGCTTAGTTCAACAATCCTATATAACTTGGATAGCAATTGCTCAAAGGCACCAAAACATCCTATGGATCCAACCAGAAGGCAATTCTAATGCAGTTTCCTAGCTCATATGTAGTCAAATTATCCACTTTCATCAAATTCATAGAGATACAAATCCAAGGACTTCTCAAGGTGTTGCTATTTTTCCCTACCGTGTGCCAATTAAAATAATCCTTCCCACGAATACTTCGAACAACCTGACACTAGAAAGAGTTCTCCTCATTGAAGTACCTCTAACCCTATTTAGCTATAAGTGCTAAATTCATAGCTCTTAGCCTTGTAAAACCAAGATCCCTGATAACTTGAAGAAATGCAAGACTTACCTATTGGTTATCTGGAACTAGGTATATTATTCCAGCTTCAAGGATTTTGATGATTTCCTTATGAACTATTTCTTTCGGTGTTGGATCAAGTCTTTTTTAAGGTTAGACGATGGCCTTGGCTTCGTCTTCTAGAACAATCCTATGCATATATAAGGAAGGACGTATCCCTTTATATCATACAAAGTCCACCTGATTGCCTTTTTGTAGATTTTCAACGTTTCCACTAAGGTGCATTCTTGAGAAGACGTGAGTTCTTTAGAAATGATAATTGAAAAATCATTCTCATCTCCGAGAAAGACATACTTAGGTGTAAAGGAGGAGCCTTAAACTCAATCCCTTGTACCTGAGATTCAACAATATCCTTATTAGAAGAATTATTATTCAAGTCAAAATCATTAGAAGTAAGTAAAAAATTAATTGAAGAGTCATAATCATCAAGATCAATAGAGAGGGCAACCAAACAATCAAAATTTTCATCAATAGACAGTAATAGTTCATCAAACATATCATATGTGCCTATGGAGCAAAGAGAAAACACTCCTCCGAAAATTTCATGGCATCATATATATTGAATGACTTTACTTCTCCATCAAACTAACAAAGACCCTTTATCTACATCAATTCTAGTTTTTACAGTTTCCATGAAGGGTCTTCCAAGTAAAATATTAGAAGAAGAAGTAGTGTAATGTTCATCTATTTTCAAGATATAAAAGTCAATGGGAAAAATCAATTCACCTACTCTCAACAAGACATCCTCAACTATGCCTAGAGGTTGTATGTATAACCTATCGATAAGTTGTATGCAAACATTAGTTTTTTTATAGGCCATTCAATTTTAGGTCTTAATAAACATGGTAAGACATAACATTTATTGAAGCACCTAAATCTAGCATAGCATGAGTAATAACTTTATCTCCTATTTTGTATGACAAGGTAAACATTTCAAGGTCTCTACATTTTTTAGGCATGTCTTTCTTTAATAGAGTAGATACATTTTTACTAACTGTTACTCTCTCATCTTCCTTCCCTTATCTTTTCTTAGTACATAAATCTTTCAAAAATTTAGCACACCTAGGTATTTGTTGAATATCATTAAGCAAAGGGATGTTGATTTGTACTTTTTAAACATTTCAATAAGTTCTAAATTTGCATCTTCTCCCTTAGGCTTTGCTAATCTATTAGGGAATGGTGCCTTAGGTACATACGGTTCTACTTTAGGAGGGGAGTAATCACATATCTTGGGAAAAATTAAAGTTTCCTTTGGTTCACTTACTTCGCTCTCTTGTTCATTCAATATCTTTTCTTGCTTCTTAGAAGATGATTGAATTGGGTTTGCATCTTGAGAGGAGGAGGAGGAGGAAATCTCCTTTCCACTTCTGAGAGTGATTGCACTTACATTTGTGTGCTCCAGTTGGGCGGGAAGCTTTTTGGAGGACTTGCTCTCAAGTTTGCTTACCATGGTCGCTAGTTGGATTATTTAAGTGCCCAAGTTTGAGAAGCCTTATCTTGTTTCTTGTTGAAAGGATTTGGTTTCTTGTTGGAGTTAAATTTGTCTTTTTGCAATCGATAGAGTTCCTGTTGAAATTTTAAAGAGTGCTCAGCTAGGGATTTTACAACATCCTCTAAAGACATACATGAGAAAGATGATGAGAAAGAATGATTCTGATTTTCAATTTGTCCTTGAGATCCCCACTTGAAGTTAGGATAATCTCTCCACTATTGATTATAGGTTTACCCATGCAAATCGTACTTCCTTTGGAAGCCTCCTATTGCATTCACTTGAGTTTGTGGGCAAGCCTCGGAAGTATGTCCGACTACTCCACATGCTCCACATGTCTTAACTTGAGGGAGGCCGCCTTGGGCAACTTGTGTAAAAAAAGAAACTAGGTTAGAAACTTGTGTTCTGAGCTCACTTACCTCATTGGATTGAGCAACATTGTGATCGAGAGTCCTTATCCCAAAATTTTGAGAGTTTTTCGTCATAGTGGATATGAGTTGACTAGCTTCAGTGAGCATCTTGTCAGCAAGAGCCCCTCCGGTGACAACATCAATGTTGCTTCTCTTCAATGGAAGTAAATTTGAATAGAAATATTGAATTCGATTCTATTCAGAAATTTGATGATGAGGAAATGAAGTACAAAGTTGTTTATATCTTTTCCAATATTCATAAAGTGATTTTCCTACAACTTGCTCAATGTCATATATTTCTTTTCTTATATTATGAGCTTTAGATGCTGGAAATTTCTTTTTCAAACCACTCTAAGTAGTGATGGGTCCCGTCGGCAAGTAGTACAACTAATCTTTGGCCACATCCTTCAAAGAGAATGGAAATGCCCTAAGATTAAGTTGTTCTTGAGTTACCCCGTGCGGGCCATTCCATCACATACTAGATGAAATTCTTTCATGTGTTTGTGCGGATCTTCGCCGGGTTGTCCTCTAAATGTAGGCAAGAGATGCACAAGTCTCAGTTTAAGTTCGAACAAAACGGTAGTCTCCGGGTATACTATGCACAATGTTTGTTGGTTGTAATCTGGCTTTGCAAGCTCGCGCAAGGTTTGCTCCCTTGCTTCTCTCATGATGTTTGTTTGTGTTGGTTCCTCTTCTCGATCCTCAAAAGCTTGTTCTTCAAGTTCTTCTTCTCTTCCTTTGTTCTTTTCCTTTGAAATCGCCTTTCCTCATGGTCAATATCTACAATTAAATCACAAAGTATACTCTGAGAGGAGTGGGTCAAGCGCAAAAGGAAATCTAATCACACTAACCATTTTTGGGTTTATTATTTCCATTCTTTCTTTTTAAAATAGGATTCAAAATTCAAAAGCCAATTGATCGATTCCCCAACAACGAAGCCAATTTGTTTTAGCTAAAAATAGTGTCATTAGTTCAACTTAACCAAAAATAAATAAAATTTGTAAAGCACGTACAACAACTAATACTAACACGTAGTAATAGTGGAAACACGAGCTCGATCCTCAGGGAACCTATATTAATTATCAAATGAGTTTGTTGGTTTTAGAAAAACTAAGTAAAAGTAAAAGCAAGAATTTATATGAATTTTTAGTAATGGGATTGATATGAGAGAGAGCTTTGAGAAATTCAATGAAAAATAATCTTGGGGATTTTATGTTGAATAATCTAATTCCATTATTGACTTAATTGATTCTATCTAATTTAATTGTTCCATAATTCATTAAAGGCTAGGTCCTAATGCCCTATTGTCCTAATTAATTAACTAACCCAAATTGGTCAATTAATAGCCAATTAACATAATTGATCAATTAACCCTAATTTGGTTCATAATTGCTTCCTAAAGACATTTCAGAATTAATCCCTAAATTGCATTAATTTCTTGGGTTTTCTTAACTATGGAATTCTTGAAATTAAGAAGACTAAAATCAAGATTGATTAATTTGAATGTTCTAAACTAGCAAATCTTTTCAAGAAAATAGGAAAAAGTCCAAATTCTCATTCAAGATTACTAGTTCTTGCAACCTAATTAAAATTTGCTATAGAGCTATGTAATTTTGCATACAAAAACCTAAAAAAATTGAGTTGTCAATTCAATCTTTAAAAGATTTTATTCAAATTTTAGCAATAACATTCAAGAACAACAAATTGTAAGAAGAAAATTAAAGAAACGCCTCAAGAATTGATTAATCAAACATAATCCCCAAGAAAAGAACTTACCTACTCATGGAGAGGGTAAATATTCAAGCAATCTATTGAATCTTACATCAAAATGTACATAGTTTGAAGGATTAAAAATAATCTCTCAAAAAATATACAGAGAATAGCTCTCTAATTTCATCAAAATTGGTATCTCTTTCGTTCTCCACACTCTAATCTCACTTCCAAAACCAATCAATCTCCCTATTTTATTGAGAAAAATTGAATTTTTAACCTCTGCAGGTCGCAAATTTGCAGCGCTCAATGTCAGCGTTGCAATGCTTGCTTGCGCAAGGTGCACACACGCTTTTTTTTTTCTTTTTTTTTTCCCCATCAACCTACGTAACATTGTAATGCTTTGGTATACCGTTACAACGCTACCCTGTTTTGCAGCAAATTGGTATTCTCTTTCTTCTAGCATCGAGACAGTATCAAGTCTTCACAAATTCTAGCATTGCAATGCTGCTTTGATGGCAAAATGGTAATTTTATTGACTTCTTCTAATTAGGTGATTTTTGGCTTGTTTTTGCTTCTTTTAGCTCTAAACTTCTTCTAATTATTCCAAAGTACTCTTGGGACTATTTTACCAATAAAATTGGGATTTAAGAAAATTAATAGTATAAAATGAGGGAGTTAATATGTAAAATATAGCTCTTTTCAAAACTAGCTCATGAACGACCCAAACTTAAAATTATAGACTCATTTGCAGAAATAAATGCCCAAAACAACTAGGCCCTTAAAATTTGATCAAATAAAACAACAATTTAGTAAATCATGAGTGCCAAACTTCGAAAACATCTATTATGGAATTTCCCAAAAATAAAAGTCCACTAAAGACCCGCAACTGCACTCTTCGCGTTGTAGATATATTTATATGTCTATGGATATTACTGGTCATCAATAAGTCAACCCTTTACAAATTGCTCGTAATTACAACTGGGTCAAATTATCGTTTTACCTCTGTAATTACTTCTTTCTCCTTAAGTCCCACTGATTCTTTAATGAACAACCTATTTATGGTCCTTCCATAAACAAATCCCTCTTGGATCAATGAGAGGGAGAGACCCCTTGTTCAAGACTTGTAGTCAGCACTTAGTAGACATAAACCAAACAACAAGCATGAAATAGCAAACAAGCCTCTTAAGTAGAAATCTAATCACTCAAGCGTTCTAAAGCTCTTCTAAATGAATCCTAAAAGTTCCTTAGGCAGCCTTAAACCTCAAATAAAGCACTTCAAATAAAATATAACAAAACCAAGTATGTTGGTGAGTTAGAACTGATTTTACAGCACCCTAAGTCAATTCGAAAAGCTCTAAACGGAGTCCTAAGGTAGAGAACTCACCAAGACAACTTTGTTTCCTTATCAAAAGTGTCTGATTAGTTCTGATACTCTTCCAAACCTACAATATAAGCTTCCAAATGTTAAAGACTAGTCTAAGCAACCTTAATCCAGTTTGAAAAGAAGTTCAAAGTCTCCAGGGTTAGAGAATTTATATAGTGCATTACTCTAAACCCTAGAGTCATAATTGTAAATAATGAAAAATAAATAAATATGCTAAATATGAATTCTGAATAGGTTGGTTGTTCGAAGCGCCAATAAATATATTCAAGGAATTCTCTCCCAGATAACAGATGTACCAGATGCAACATAAATCAACATTGCCAGACGTACGCAGACTTCTTCCTCATGCCTCAAAGTATCCCACAAAGGGGACCAATAACAATTTAAAACATTCAGCAAGTCCAAATAATGTTGAAATTTGCATTGTGGAACTGGTTTGGTGAACATATTAGCAAGGTTATCAGCAGTACCAATTTTCATCACTTTAACTCTTTGCTTACCTCTTAAGAAGAGATATCTTACATCGATGTCCTTAGTTCTCTCATGATGAACTTGATCCTTGGCTAGGAATATTGCACTCAAACTATCACAATATATAATAGCTTGACCATGATGCAAACTAAGATCTCCAACTAACCCCGTCAGCCATATTTCCTCTTTAGCAGCTTCTGTCAAGGCCATGTACTTTGCTTCAGTAATAGAAAAAGTATCTATAGGCTATAAGGTTGCCTTCCAACTAACAACAAAACCATCCAGAGTGAACATATAGCCAGTCATAGACCTTCTATTGTCAACATCTCCAACATAGTCAGAATCAGAATAACTGTTCATCAAACACTTTATGTCATTCCCATAAACGAGACCAACATCAGACGTATCTCTAAGGTAACGAAAAATCCTTTTAACAACTTGCCAATGCTTCTTCCTAGGTTGGCCCATGAACCTGCTAACAACACTAATATCATGGGCAAGATCAGGCCTAATACAGACTATAGTATACGAATAAGGGTGGATACCTTATTATGGTAAAACTCGCAGTTTGTATTGTTAAACATATTATATTATCAATAAAGATGTTATTGACGTTTATTCAATAAAACTGTTGTTGAATATGTAAATTATATTTGTAAAGACTGAATCTAATAAACTAAATATAGATGACTATTATATGAATACTTAAACTTTATGTGGAGACATAAGAGTAGATCAAGTTCAGTAAATAACAAAACGGTCTATAGTATATGAATAAGGTTGAGTACTTTATTCTGGTAACACTATTGGTTGCGACCCACTTTGTAGTTGTTACAATTTGTTATAAGTGCTACAACTGAAGTCATCCTGATTCGTTCATGTATTGACATGAGGAGCGGGAGCGTCAAATGCAATGAGTTCGCATAAGATCAGACCAAGAAATAAGTCACTCTTACTTTATAACGTTGTTTACTGTTTAAGACTAATGATAGCTCATAGAAATACAAGCTATTGTAACCTTTTACTTAGAATTATGAGGGCTAATAAGCAGAATATGCATTAATAATACCAAGGGTTCATGTGGAAAAGTGAGCTTGCGTCGATCAACACTGAAAATTCTCACTAACCTTATATCATGCATTATCATGCATCAAAGTGTATTTTTGTAGCCATTGTAGGAATCGATCGCACGCATTGATCCTAGACCATCGCAAAGTTGATCGCACGCGTTGATCCTAGAACATTGCAAAGTTGATCGCATGCATTGATCTTCATGAAGACCAGTTCGTTGCATGAAATGCTATAACTACAGAATGATAGCCATGATAAGAGGACGATCGCAAAGTGGGTGGAATACGTTGATACTTCAAGAAGAAACAATCATGAATGCATATCTTGAGAGTATCAACAAGATAAGTTGATGTTGACATTGCCCATTCCGCGACAAAGGTAGCAGTGAGGTAGAATGCAATCATGAACCCTGTCGGCGTTTAAGCTCTATGAATAGCACCTTGTACCTTCACTTCAAAGCATCCGAGCTTTTGCCTTAAGGCAGATGCTTGCGATCACAGATGAGAGCATGAGCGAGATTTTGTTTGAGGATTCTTCACCTCCACAACCCATTCCGAGTGACGACCGGAGCTTTCGTCGGAGATAGAGCTCGAGAGATACTTCTCCATCATCCATCCATGGCACCACCAGTAGCCTTGATGCATTTCGAATGAAAAACAAGAGATTGTTTTCATCTAGCTTTCCATTTCTCCTATTGTCTCTATATTGTATTACATTTTGGCTTAAGACATTAATACATTTTGTAATCAATGCATATCTTAATTCCTTCAACGCCATCTTCTTCAACTTCTTCATCTTTGTTATCGTTTACGTTCATCGTTTAGTTATCAAAGGCGGTCACATACTCAATCGTGTAGCCTAGAGATAGGACGCATGTAGCAACCCACCGAGAGGTGTGCATCATGCGAGTATAGTGAGTTAATCCTCTTCGCTTGGTGTGAGGCTGTAGCAACGCTTATCTATAGGCTATTGCAATGCTTGTCTATGAGCTGATTAGCCGCAACTAACCGCCTAAGAGGGTGGGTAGTAGAACACACTAAAGTAAAGTATGCATTATTCCTAGAGTTAAGCACGATCTTATGCTCGACACAACCATGCATTATAGAGATATAAGCATGCGGCTAGCCACTGAGGGGTGCGCGATGCGTTAGTGTGGCGAGCTGGGATTACTCGGGCGACCTAACATAATGAACATTAGTATGCATTAACGACTGCTGCATCTCTATCAATTCTCATAGTTAAACTTCCATTTCTTAATCTGTTTAGTTAGAAGTAGGAATAGCACATAATCCTTTACTTTTATCTTTTTACTTTTATTCATTGCCTCAAACGCATTACTTCACAAACATTGAGTTACAAGTCCCTGTGTTCGACCTCGGATCATCCCGAGAAACTTACGTTCTCGTTATACTTGGTGAGAAAGCGAGAAAACTTATGGCAGGAACGTATGGTCATCGCATACATGCTTAAACGCATATTGTATATTTTCTAATCCAACACATGACCATTGACGCATGGAGATCAACGCATAACATAAGTTGCAAATTTATTTTCCTCTCTTTTTCCAACGCATCAACTGACTATTTCAAAGTGATAATCTAGGTAACTTAACCTTAATCCTGAGCTAACTATAAAGTCATGTTTATTCATGATTATCCTTAGATTTTCATGGGTGAAGATTGGTTCAACAGCGCCGGCTCAATAAGCCTCCCATTTCAGGAGTAAGATTGGATAGATAGCTGGGGACATAGGGTGTAAGATAAAATTCACTCCTACCCACTTTTAGGGATAGTAAAGAGGTTGTTCCCTTAAATGCTAACTCCGGGTCTTGAACAAGAGGCCCCACGCTCTCATTGGCCCAAGAGGGACTTGGTAAAGAGGTTGTTCCCTTAAGTGTTGACTTCGGGTCTTGAACAAGAGGCCCCACCCTCTCAGTGACCCAAGAGGGACTTGGTTTAATAATTGGATCGCAAGCCAATTGTTCATTAGAGGATCAATGGGACTTAAGGAGCAAGATATAAACTCGGTGGTAAAACAACTATTGACCCAACCGTTATTACAAATAACATGTGAAGGGTTAACTTACTAATAATGGTTATATCGAGTAGACACAATATATCTACAGTGAGGAGAGTGCAACTATTGAACTTTAGTGGGGTGACTTGGTAGTTAACAAATGGTGGTTAATTAGGTTAAAGAGTTTAGTCGGTTAATCTCGGATCGTTGGAACCCATGATCTGTAGGTCCATAAGGTCTCTTTACTAGCTCGTAAATCTTGGATTAATATATTAAGTAAATTTAAAGAGTTCAAATTTTAAATTAGGATTTGAATTTGAATTGTTTAATTTGAAATTAGGGTTTCGATATAATTAACGTTTAATTTATCGAAATTAAACGTAAAGAGAGAGATTAAAATATTTAAATGTTGATTTAAATATTCAATACATGAATATGATTCATGTATGATATAGGTGTTTAATTAATTTAATATTTGATATTAAATTATTATTTAATTAATTAAAAATTTTTAATTAATTAAAATAAAATTAATTTTCAATTTTCAAATTCAATTTTAGAAATTGTGTATTTTATTTTTTTAATTAAATTAATTGAAATTGAAAATTAATATTCGAGATAGTGGGAAAATCCATATTTTGAGTAGCCTAGTGGATTTCTCCACATTTGGACACCTATCCCACTTAGTGAACTTTGATGTACCAATCAACATTATAACTTGGTGCTTGCATGTATTAGATACATAAATACTTCAATTTTTGGAAATTGAAGAGAGAATTAGAGGTTGAACTTCAAAGTTTTTCAGCAGAAATTTGTTTATGCTTAACCCTCTCTAAATCCACATCAATTCCCTTTAATTCTAAGTTCCACCACTCCAATCCAAGTTGAAGAATAGTAGAAAAGATACTCTTGGTGGTCCACAGTTGATTTGCAGCTCAAATTCTTAGAGAGCAGCTTAGATTTCGTGGAAGTCTTCAAAGGTATAAGTTCTGAAACCCTTCTCTATTGAAAGGTTATTTCATGCATGCTTTCAGAACTCAAATTAAGTATAATCAGAGTGCTTATTGATTCTGATTTCTTCCACTGTGTGTATGTACTTTCCATCACATCAAACTTCCTACTGTACTAGCATAAGAACTCGAGACATGTACTCCTCCTTAGCTTTAGACTGTGTTGAAAGCATAGATGACAAACGAGCATTTGTAGCATCGGGAGTATCTATAGGCTTAGCTGATCACATACCAAACCTGGACAATATTTTCTGAATAGAACCTTTCTGTGACAAGAAGAGCTTATTCTTATCTCCGTCCCTATAAATCTCCATACCCAAAATTTTATGAGCAACACTCAAATCCTTCATATCAAACTCAGAACTGAGAAGTTTCTTCAATCTCAGAATATCAGACTTCGACTTTACAGCTATGAACATATCATCTACATATAAAAGTAGATAAATCATCAAACTATCATCAGCTTTTTTGTGATATACACAACAATCATACAGACTCCTGTTATAGCCAAGTCCAACCATATAGATATCAAATCGTTTGTACCACTGCTTTGGAGACTGCTTTAACCCATACAAAGATTTCTTCAACTTGCAAAGATAATCTTCTTTACCTGAATACTAAAACCCATCTGGCTGGGTTATATAAATATCTTCCTCCAACTTTCTATGTAAGAAAGCTATCTTCACATCTAGTTGCTCAAGTTACAAATTCTGATGTGCTACTATAGCTAGTAACACCCTGATAGAAGTATGTCTGACTACTAGTGAGAAGATCTCATTATAATCAACTCATTCCCTTTGTGTGAACCCTCTAGCAACAACTAAAGCTTTATATTTAATGCCCTCTGAAGGTGATATTCCCTCTTTTTTTCTTGAAGACCCATTTATAAGTGACATATTTTCTCTCCTTGGGCTGTTTAACTAATTCCAAAGTCTGAATTTTGTCAAGAGATTCCATCTCATCCCCCATAGTAGCAAGCCACTGAGCAAACTCACTACATGACAACTTTTTTATAGGTGGATGGCTCATGAGGATCTACCTCTTCAATAACCTGCAGTGCAAAAGTAACCATATCTTCAAAACCATACCTCACAGGAGGTCCAAAACTAACTCTTCTAGCTCCGTCACGAGCTATACTTGGTTGATCTACTTGTGAGCTAGAAATCTCAGGCAAAACAACTTCTGATGTTTTAGGCACATTAGTTTCTGGTTGCACATCAGTTTTTTTTAGTAACGTGTTGATCTTATCCACCTTGATGTTGTAACTCATTCACAACTGAAATGAATTGCATCTCCACTTATTTATCAATACTACTACTTTCTTCCACATCAGTAGACGTCATAAAAGGTTTCACAGTTGAGTTAAACATAGAATTTTCATCAAATATCACATTCCTACTTAACTCTGTCCTCAAAACCCACAAATATACCCTTTTTAGCACTCAATTCTAATTTACCCTCATTAACATGATGTAAATAGTACAAAAAACTCTTAACAAAAAATAATCTGCAGGCTTACCAGACCACACCTCGTAAGGTGTTTTACAATCAATAGCTGTGTGAGGTCCATGATTGATTAGATAACATGATGTATTTACTGTGTATGCCTAAAACCTTCTGGCAACCCTACATTAGAGAGCATGCATCTTCCTCTCTTCGATAACGTCTGATTCATACTTTCTACAATCCCATTTTGTTATAAAATATCCTTGACAGTGTGATAGCGAATAATCCCTCCAGCTTTAAAGAACTCAATAAATTCAGATCCACAGAATTCCAAACCATTATTAGTTCGCAGCCTTTTGATCTTTTTCCAAGTTTGATTTTCAATCAATATCTTCCGCTGCTTGAAATTCTTGAAGGCTTCACTTTTATGTTTCATCATAAAAATTCAAGTCATTATTGAGTAATAATCAATTATAGACATAAATTACCTACTCCCTTCAATAAATTCAACTCTGGAAGGTCCCCAACAGTCTGAATGAATATAATCAAGTGTTCCTTTTGTACGATGAACACCTCTTGGAAACTTGCTACGATTAAGCTTCCTAAATACACAATGTTCATAGAATTCAAATCATGCACCTTGTGCCACATAAAAGATCCATTTTTTTTTTTACAGAATTTGCACCCCTTTTTCATTCATTTGACCAAGTCTCATATGTCATAACTTAGTCATATCATCCTTGTGAACAACAAATGATGCAACAACATCATAACCTGTTATTGTGGAACCTGATAGGAAATACAGTGTTCCACATTTTATGCCTTTCAGAACAACCTCAATACCCTTGTAGACATACATTGCTCCACCTTTACCTTTAAAACTGTAACCCTTGCTATCGAGTACACTAAAGGATATCAAACTCTTCATCATTAATGGAACATGTCTAACCCTATTTAAAGTGTAGAAGACACTACTATGTGTTCGTATCTTGACTGAATTGATTCCAACTATCTTACATATAGCACCATTAGCCTTGCTAACATTCCCTCCGTCTATTTGTTGATATGTTAAGAACCACTCTCTATTTGGGTACATATGATAAGATGCCCCAGAATCAAGAATCCACATATCATCATAATGTGAATGTTCATTTACAACTAAAGCTAGATCTCCTTCAGAATCGATATCGACTTCTTCAGGATCAATCTCAACTTATGCAACAGAGGCAGATGCTTCCTTTTTGTCACTTTTTTCCTTATTTTCCTTATACCTTTTTATCTTAGGACATTCGATTTTCCAATGCCATTTTCTTACAATAGTGACAAACATCATATGACCTAGAACCTTTTGCCTTCAAAGAATTATTATTCTGGTTTGACTTCTGCTTGCCAGAATTCCTATGTCCCTTACTCTCTGTAGCAGCTAACCCAGATGCCCGACTTTTTGTAACTGAACTTCCTGCATTCTGACGGTCCCTTCTCATAAGCAACGTGAACTTTGTATCTTTTAAGGCAAGAGTTTCTTTCCCTCCAATATACGAGCCAATGAAAGTCTCATACGACGGGGGCAAGGACGCCAACAAAATTACGGCAACATCTTCATCATCAACCTTAATCTTTACATTACACATATCTAATAAGATTTTATTTAATTAATCAAGATGGTCTCGTAGAGACATACCTTCCTGCATATGTAGATGATACAGACGTTTCTTCAGAAACAACTTCTTAGTTAAGGATTTCATCATGTAAAGACTTTCCAACTTCAACCAAAGACTAGTGGCAATTTCTTCATTTGTGACCTCGATGATGACATCATTAACCAAACATAGCATGATTGTCGAATGAGCCTTCTCCTTAAGAGTCTGCCATTCTTCATCATCCACAACAGCCTTCTTGGACTTACCAGTCAGCAGTGCCTACAACCCCTGCTGCTTTAGCAGGGATCACATCTTGATTTTCCAGAAACCAAAATTGTTCCTCCCAGTAAATTTTTCAATTTGTACGTTGACGGCAGACATCTTCAATTATCGAAAAAATACAGAATTTTAAAAAAAATCTAACAAGACTCTGATACCAGTTTGTTATGAAAACAATTAAAGATTACAAAAAAAAAAGGTAAAAAGAATCAACACACAGATATACGTGGTTTAGTAACAGTGTGTTTACTACATCCACAGGACAGAATGAGAACAATATTATTAGAGAGAATATTTTCTTAATAGACCAAAAAACGACACCTCTAGAGTTAGAGAGTTTATATAGGGCACTACTCTAAACCCTAGGGTCATAAACCCAGTCAGCGAGACCCCCGTACTTGGTTGTTCGAAGCGCCAACAAACAAATTCAAGGCATTCCAACAATTTGATTTATAGCAGTCATCAAAGTTGGGCTGGTTATGTCATATTCTCAAAGTTAGGGAGTCTAAAGACCGTTCTAAAGAAGTGGCACACATATTTTGGAGATAAGCAAAGGAAAACAGAAGAAAGATTACTAGAAGAGATTGACAAGAGAGATAGCTTGGCTGAAATTTTAGTTTCCTCTTTGACGAAGCAAGATTTGAGAATAGTGCTAAAAGCTTATTAATGGTTGTATACGGCTAGAAGAAAGGAATCTAATGCAAAAGAGAAAATAAATTAGCTGAACTTGGGATATGAAAGTACCAGATTATTTCATCGATTCTTAGCAGCAAAAAAGAGAAAGAATCTGATCGTGGAGTTGGTGAATGGTCAAGGTATTCTGATTAATTTCTTTCATGAAATTGAGTCCCTAATTTTGGACTTTTATAAGACTCTTTACTCTAAAACCATTGGAATAGAGACCATCTCTCTTAAATTAGAATGGGCCATTGTATTAGAGAATCATAATAAGTTGTTATTATATCGATTTAATCATGAAAAATAAGAACAGTTTTGAAGTCTTTAGGTAGAAACGAAGTCCTTGGTCCAAATGACTATACGATGGAATTTTTCATTTAGTTTTGTGAGCACTTCAAAGATAATTTTATGAGCTTCTGTGAGGATTTTTACGGCAATGGAAAGTTGAATTTCTATGTGAAAGAAAACTTTATTTTCCTGATTTAGGAAAAATAAAGATGCAGTAGTGGTTTGACTGTAAACCCATTATCCTAACCACCCTAGTTTATAAAATTATAGCAAAAGTGCTAGCGGAAAGATTAAAAAGAGTAATGCTCAGCATTATAGCTCCTTCACAAAGCACTTTTATTGAGGGAAGACAAATCCTAGACTCGATTCTAATAGCCAATGAAGCAATTGAGGACTATCATTCCTAAAAAAAGAAAGGGTGGATTCTTAAACTAGATTTGAAAAAGGCATTCGACCATGTGGAATGGGACTTCGATTCACTTTCGATTACATGGATGATGGGTCGTGTTAAGAACCCAAAATTCTCAATATTCATAAATGGAAGACCAAGAGGCAGAGTTTAGGCTACTAGGGGAATTCGACATGGAGTTTTATTATCACCATTCCTTTTTCTACTTGTTAGTGAAGTGTTGAGTGCCCTCATGGTTAGACTCACGAAAAAGGGAAGTTTGAAGGCTTCTTTGTAAGAAATGATAAAATCCATGTTTCACTCCTACGATTTTTCGATGATATGTCAGTTTTTGCAAATATGAAGAAGAGATGCTAGAGAATTTAAGAAAAAAGATTGACTTATTTGGATGGTGTTTGGGTTAAAATGTAAACTTGGAAAAATTAGCCATTTGTGGAGTTAATATATATATAAATAAAGGTGCACGCTACTGCCTCTTTACTAAATTGCAAAGTAAATTATTTGCCTATTATGTACCTCAGATTACCTTTAGAGATATCCAAAAAAGGTCTCTTTTTGGCAGACTGTCATTGATAAAGTTTAGAATAAACTAGACAAACTGTGAAGATATAACTTATCTTGTGGTGGAAGAGCCATGCTCTGCAAATACCCATATACTATATGTCAATCTTCCTAATGCCTGAAAAAGTAATATCCATCATAGAGCATAAAATAAGAAATTTATTTTGGGAATGACACAATGGAGGTAAGATGAACCATTAAATAAAATGGGAGGTGATCACAAGGGATCAAGAGGATGGAGGTCAAGACATTGGAGGCCTTTGAATTAGGCTTTATTAACAAAGTGGGAATGACAATTCTTCAATGAAGACAACTTCCTTTGGTGTCAAGTAATAAGGAGTGTCCATGGCAGTAGCTTGTTCAAATGACATACAACAAACAAGTTTAGCATAAGCCTAAGAAATACTTAGATAAGCATATTTAGATCTTGGATGAAAATTGAAGCATTAGTAGTTTGCGAACTTGGCAAGGGGTGCAAAATTGGTTTTGATTCGATCTTTGAATTGACAAAATACCACTAAATGCATGTTTTTCTTGTTTAGGATTGTTATCAATCCAAAAGGATTAGTTGCACAGCATTAAGATCATTCCTCCTCATCATGGTCCATATTCTTTCATAGACAATTGAATGAGGAGGAAATAGCTGATTTTCTGATACTTCTTGTGAGTAGTCCTAGGAGGCTTTGTTCTATTGAAGAAAATGGATTTTTTCTCAGTAAAGTCCTTTGTTAAACACTTTTCTCTAGCCTTCTCGTTAGGCAAACATTTGGAGAAAGCTCTTCGGAAAACCAAAAGCCCTTATCGAGTTAACATCAAAGTTTGGATCATGTTATTTGGAGCTTTGAATTACTCCTTAGTTATGTAGAAAAAGCTACCTTTCCACTGCCTATCTCCATGTATTTGCCCATTATATATGGTTGATTAAGAGGAATTTCAACATTTGTTCTTTTATTGCTGTTATACAAAGAATTATTGGCTACAGTTGTGTTAAATTTTTAATTTAAATTGGGTTTTTGAAAATGCATTTTGCACTAAAGTTGTGCAAATTTGGATGGGTCCTTCCCTAAAGAAGAGTGCTAAATTGCTATGGAATAATATGGTGAAAGTATTGTTGGCTAAAATTTGGTTTGAAAGGAATAATGAGTCTTCCATGACAAGTGGACTTCTTGTTTGGTGCATTTTGAGATTGTCTAGCTCAATTCCTCGTTTTAGTGCACACTTTCCAAACATTATGTAGAGCTTTCAATAAAAGATTTAAGTCTAAATTGGCGAGCAATAATCTTTCCAGCTTTTTAGAAATTTTCTTGTACTATAGACTTTAGTAGACTTTTTCTTGGTGCTGTATAGTTTTGTGTAGATCTGGTAGAGCAGGTTTTTAGTGCGTTTCTTCGGTTGATTGTGGATCTTTAGATGGATTTGTTCTTGTGGTTTGTTGTTGTATGATCTGTACAAGGTACCTTTTTCAGTAGTTTGGAGATAATGAAAATGGCTAGGCGGTGTTAATCTAGTTGAGATGCCTAAGTATACTCATTGATCCCTAGGTTTTCTTGCTCTTTGTTTCCATATTGAACTTTAAGCTTTTGTCCAATTTCATTATCTTATGAAGAGAACTAAGCCTTGAAACTCACCCAAAATGATACATATGCTCAAGGGTTGGTGTTTGAATGATTCCAAAAACACTCTGAATCTACCTGTAAAAGTTTTGAATCATAAATGACATTTCTAAAGAACTTAAATCTAGTTCGAAAGGGAATTCAAAGTGCTAAGACTGTAGATGCTTATCTAAAACAATTGGAACCGTGCTAATTAGTGTCCAAATCGACTTAATCTTATATATTTAAGTTTGTCAAGAAATGGGTTTAACAAATCTAACATAAAAAAGGATTGGGTAAGTGTTGAAACACACCGAAAGGGTAAAAACACCACTATCATGATGCTCCAGTCGAACAGGTTGGTTGGAGCTTGTAGACAGGCACTGATTCGTGCGTAGAAGAGGTCGCATACAATCCAAGTTCTTTGATGATTATTCCATCCAAGATATATGTCTCAATTGTAATGTGTTTATCTATTTAATTTAATAGTGCTATGATGTTTTACTATGAGGCTTTTATATTTTGATTAAGGATGTCATTTGAATTTAGGATATGATGATGGCGCTAGGGTTGTGTCAACCTAGTTGAGATAGTTTGGTGCACTTGTTGATCCTTTTATTATGTTTTGTAAGATTGAGTAGATTTCTTTGTTCTTTGTGTATGATTCTATGTACATTGAATATTAATCTCTTTTCAATATATCAATAAAAAAATTTGTTTCCATTTAAAAAAAAAAAAAAAAACTAAGAGGGATTAGCAATTTTCCTAACTTTCCCCAAAATCTTATACAATTTCACATCTTATTCCAAAATCAACTTCTCCACAAATTCTTTGATTTTAATTTATCTAATCTGATGCACGGTTCTTCCAATATACTACATGCATCCTTTTGCTAAAAGAACATAATCTTCAATGTTAACTTTCAATTTCATTTTGAAAAATATCAAAAAAGTTTTGGAATTAGAAGAATGGGAAAGTGATTTTTAGAGTTATTAATTACAAATTAATAAGTAACCAAAATATCTCTAATTCAAATTCTAACAACTACGATATTGTTTGCACAAGGTTTTCAGAGAAACGTATTTCATGGAGTTGAACTTGGTTGACGTTGATGTTGATATTGATTCGATGCGATGTGGTTCGATCTCTAGTACTTGATCCTCTAATTCTCTCAATTGAATGCATATGCTTGACTTATGGAAGTGGAGGACGTGATGTTCTTAAAGTCGAAGTTTTGGAAGAAACTTTGAACCTTCAAGAGACTTGTTTCTTCAAAGGATGTGCAACTTTAGGAGTTGTGCAGTCTTTTGATTGTAGAGAATTCTCTCTAGGCTCTCTGGAGTGTAGATTTACCAACAACTACAAATGAAGAGAGCTTCTCTATTTATAGAGTTCTCTGGTGAACCTTGTCGGCTTGGGCTTGGTCCATGGGCCTGGCCTTTGACCCTACTTTGGCATTTGGGCCAAATCAAGCTCATTTTTGGGCTTCACTAGACTACAGCCCCAAATTATAGTATCCAATTGGGCCAAATTAGTTTTACTCAATCCAATGCTTGTGATGAAAACACGTGGCGTCACTAGAATTTGTCTTTAACTTCAATTTAGGGCACATGTCAACTTCTGATTTGTCCCAAATTTGATGATTTAGAATTTCGTTATTAATTTAGTAAATGATGTGACAATTTGTGAGTGGTCCAAAATTTCTCCTTCAACAAATGCCCCTTTTCGAGATTTATGTACAGATGTAGGTGGATGAATCTAAAAAAAAAAAAAAAAAGATGAAGTTGGAATCGAAGTTCATGTAATTTATTCTTCATTTTGATATGTCAAATTAATCAAACCATGAATTTATTAAATTTTGTGATAAAGTTTGGGACATGGCCAAACTTTAATTTAAGAAAAGCTTTAAGCTTTATCCCCCATTTAATTTGATTTGGAGATGAAAGTTGCGTGCAATACCTATTTCTCCTGGGAGATGCATACCCATTTCCCCGGGGAGATGCATAGCCAGAGCTTGAAGTTCAAGTAAGTCATTAGAAGAATTTATTATGGAGATTTCTAACAACTCTTAGAGTTTTCTCAGAAAATCCATAGGCAACGGGAATCCTCATTGTAACCATCCTCTGATCATACCGAGCTGAGCAGTGAGTTAACCGACTATCATATTGAGCAGCTGATTCCTCAAGCTTCTAACCAAGGTAAGATATTGGATTCTATAATGTGTGAACTTGCTAATGGTTCTTCTGAGTGTGAGCAGCAGTCTATTGAGTCTCCCCATGCTACTTGAGGTCGATCCTATCCCTCAACTTGTGCATTCCGTGCTAACATTAGAGAGTCATTTAGAGCTTTCCATTGTCTATGGCTCCAAGGCCGACCTTATTGAGGAATTCTCCTGGACCGATGATGATGTAGATTTTTATCCATCGTCATGCCAAGAACAAGTCTGTAAGTTTAAGTATGAGTTTGAACTTCACTTTAAAGAGCCTCAGGTAAAAGGGTTAAAGGCTATCAAGCCTCATCCTTTTTTTTTTTTGGTTCCTTCTTTAATTATGAAAATGGCTCATCTTTACCTCATGAGTTTGAGTCTTTAGTTTCAATTGAGTCGGTCAATTCTGCATTTACTTTTCCAAAAAACAAAAAAATTCAAAAATATTTCTGTCACTAGAGCCTTTGAATGCTTCAAAAGCTCGCTTCCATTGAGCAACTTGGTGGATTCAAGGAAGAAAAGGCCCAAAAAATATGAGAATGTTTTTGTACCTTGATAGGAAAACAACGTTGAGCAACCGACGTTAAAAAATTTTCCTTCTTGTAGGGAGCCAAGTGAATAAATTTTACTTGCTCTCTTTTATTGTTTTCCTAGCTTAAGTTTTATTTTTCTTTTGGAGGTTCCTCTACTTGGTCCTGAAGAAGAAAGAAGAATCAAATGAAGTCGCCATCTTACCCATCATCCCCTGCATGTAAATGTTATTAAGGGAGTTTTTTTACTCCCTTGTTTTATTTTTCATAGAGCTTAACTTAGAGACACATTAAGGTAATGTATTGATTTAAGTTGGGGGTGGGATACTCATTGGGTAGTTTATATATTAGGTTGGTTGAGCGTTGTGCTCGAACAATATTATGTGTTTGATTGTTTTCTTGCTCTATTGCTTAGTTTGTTATGATAATAGTGTAGAGATGAAAACCCTAAGGCACAACGGAAGCCATAACAAATAGAACCCAAAACATATTTCAAAATTCCATTTAAAATAAAAAAAAATAATTTTAGGGATGAAAACCCTAAGGCACAGCGGAAAGCCATAACATACAAAACCCAAAACGTATTTTAAAATGCCATTTAAAATCAAAATATTTTTTTTGAATAAAAAACTACATATCAAAATAGATCAAGCATGCAATTATAGAAACAAAGCCTACAAAGAGAAGAAACCTTACCTTGCAAACATTTTGGGAATTATGTGGAATTTTCTTTATACGACACCATCACTTGGAGTCCTCCCTATTCTTGCAGGAAAATTGAGGATTTGAGAATTGTAGGATTCTCTTTAGAAATTGGGGGATTTTGAAAAAACCACATAGAGTTTTTGCTTCTATAAAAAAAAAAAAAAAACATGGAGAGATAAAAAAATTGCTCTTCTTTCTACATATATTTTATATAGAGAGAGAATGACAGAGAAGTGAGGAGACATGGGGTTCATCACACATCTCTAGTAACTCCCCTATGTAGGGAGTTACATTTTTATTTAATTACAATTAAATAAAACTATTTATTTAATTTAACTAAATAAATAAAAAAATGATCATTTAAATCATATTTAAATGGTTCTCTCTCACATAACCTATAGTTTTAATGTGCATTTAATATGCATTAAATTTAACCTATAGTCTTGATTTAATCAATTAAATTAAATTAAATAATTAATTAATTCTTTAATTAATTAATCATCCAATTAAATATCACATATTTAATTTAATTTCCCATTTAAATTATATTAAAAAACATTTCTCTCATTTAACCTATAGTTTTAATGTGCATCTAATGTGCATTAATTTTAACCTATAGTTTTCAATATGAATCTTATTCATATTAAATTGATATTTGAACTCTTTTCAAATATTTGATTCTCTCATTTATTAATTTTGAATCATATCCAAAATTAATAATAAAGTCTAAAATTAAACTTTAAATTAAAATGTATCAACATACATTAGAAAATCCCAATTTTGAATTTGAACATTTCAAATTCAATTTAATGACAAATTACATCAATACCTTTTATAAAGCTAGGAAGAGGACCTAATGGACCTGCAGATCAGAAGCTCCAACGATGTGAGATTAATTGGCTAAACTCATTAACCAAATTAATCAATATTCGTTAACTGTGGGTACAATCCACTAAAGACCCAAAATTGCACCCTTTTCACTACAAATATATTTCTGTTTCACGAATATAGACCAATAGTAGCAAGTTAATCCTTCACGAGTGTTCGTAACACCAATTGAGTTAAATTAATATTTTACCCCTAGGTTACCTCTACATCCTTAAGTATCAGTGCTCCTAGAATGAACAACCTGTTTGTGGTCCAACTATTAAACAGGAACCCCTCTCGGGCCAGTGAGAGGGTAGGGTCTTTTGTTCAAGTCCCGGAGATACCACTTGTGGGAACATTCATCTATTTACCCTGAAGTCGGGAATGAGGGAAATCCATCTTGTATGATTATGTTCCCAGCTACCCACTCTGTCTTATCCCCAAAATGGTAGGCATATTGAGTTGGCGAATTGGCCACTCTCACCCATACAAATCAAAGGACAATCTTTTGTGAACAGGAGTTCATAATATACCCAGGAGTAAGACTAAGTTGTCTAGGTCATCTTATTGAAATAGAAACCTAACTAGTCGACGAAGTAACATCTAATGGTTACTATTTCGTGGTTCGGTCTTGTACAAACTCATTTTCCAGGATACCCCCACTCACGTGTCTTCTACACGAACGCCTTGGATCACTGCATTTGTATCAAATACAAAATGGGTTGTATCTATAATGTTACCAGGATAAGGTACCCAACCTTACCTCTATACTATAGACCCTTTAGGTTGTATCTTGACCATCGATCCCTTTATGTCTCTACATACAGTTCAAGTCTCATAAGACAGCGTAGGATGTTAGTTTATTGGATTTTAGAAATAATACAAAATTAAATAAAACATCAATAACACTAATTGAGAAAAACATTAATAACTATTTATTAATGACGGTCATTTAATTACATCCATTATCTATGAGTTTTAGAGCATAAAACCCAACAAATAGTTTATGACGCACTCCTCCTGTGATTAAATTTTAATGAAATAATGTTAGGAGACCATAATCATGATTTTTAGCCCAATTTTAGAAAATTTTCTTCTCTCTCATCCATCTTTAAGTCATTGCTCTTGTGAAATTAAAATTTTGCATAATTAGAATTGTATTATCGGGTTTAGATTTCTATTGTCACCTCGAAAGGCTCACTTTTGACTTAGGAGTAATTATACTTGTTTTAGAGCAAAGCTAGATAGAGCAGATAAAAAAAAGGTCTCGTGTGGTGTATAAAAACAAGAATCATTTAATGCATATACAAAAAAAAAAAAAAAAAAAAGCAAAGCTAGCTTGCTATAAAAAATAAAAGTGTGTGTGTATGCATGGATAGAGGTGAAAAGAGTTGCTCCGTCGTGTGTAGTTAGGGCCCTGCGAGAAAAGAGTGGATAAGTTCACAGCGATTGAGTGTGAAAGCTAGCCCTTTAAGTAAAAAAAAAAATGCTTTCTATGTTTTTTGTGCATGAGTTTAGGCACCCTTGTCTTAGTGTTGTCCTCTTTTTTGCAAATTTTGGTATGTCTGAAGTCGATAAATGAGCTAAAGTAGGGAAAAAACAGATTGAGAACCTTATAAAACTTTTCTGAGTTGTGCAAGCTTAACTAGCAAGGCTCTAGGCCCACTCATGCATGAATAGATTTAGATTCTTTAAAATGTGCTTCATTGATTGGTTGTAATCGAATTTCATTCTTGATTGCAAATTTCATTTTAATTGACTGTTGAGACTAGAGTAACAACCTAAGCAATTTAAGCAAGCATGTTTTTGTGAGAATGAGTATATTTACTTGAATGTATGTTTCTACCTTGTTCGGGACAAGCAAGAATTAAGTTAGGGGTGTTTGTTAGAGCTATTAAAGTACTATTTTCATAGGCTTAATTTAGGCTCGTTAATGAGTTTTATATGTTAATTATGTTATTTTGTAGGTATTGTGCTCTAAAGAGGTAGAATCGAGCTTAAAATATCAAATGGGGTTAATTTTAAGCAATTTGGAGGTCATTTGAGTTTCTGGGCTTCAGAGAAAGATGACCAAAATATCTCTGACTAGAGCATTGCAACCCTCGCTCGATGCTATAATGCAACATTGTAAGGCAGTAAGCTCGTATATAGGGCAGCATCGCAACACTACCCTTAGCGTTGCAACGTTGCAAAGATTTAACGAAACGCTAATGCATCTACGCATGTGCGTTCGTCGCAAGCAAGCATCACATGCAGATTCGCGCCTCTACCCTAACGCTCGAGGGCTGGATTGACAAAAGCATCACAACGCTCCTACTAGTGTTGCAATGTTGCGACTGTAATATAAATTGTTTCTTTCCAAATTAGGCAAAGAAGAGAGGAGAGTTAGTCTGTCTTAGAGAGCATGTTGCTCGATTTTAGCCATTCCAGACCAAAACTCATGAGCTTTCATTTAATTTTGAGTTGTGATTGTTAAATCTTGGCATCGTAAGTCGGATTTGATGAATGATTGAAGGCCACGACGTGGTTTTTTAGGTTTGTAGGGATTTTCTTGAATTTTATGAGATTTGTTACGAATTTTTTATTGGATCTTTCTGTTTCTTTTTTATTTCCATTCTTTGATTCAATATCTAGCACAAGTATATAGGATTGATGAATTGACGACTCAAATTTCTTATAGGTTTGTCTTTCTCATGTGTGTTTTTTATGTCTGTAATTGCATTGAAAGCATGCTCAATTCAGTAGCAATAGAGTTTAGTTTGAATTAACATATTTTCTAGGCTATCTAGGATCACCTAATTGATAACAAAACCTAAAGATTGGAAATGCATTAAGATAGAATTGATCATTCTTGCTTAATGTCTTAATCAATCCAAGAATGTAATGCAATTAACTAAGTAAATTGCCTTTGTAACAAGCTTAGTTAATTTAGAGATTAACGACATGTTGATTCTCATTAGGGAGTTTGTACGGCCTGTCCTTACATTTGATTAGACTTAAGTAATAGTTAATTCAATATTGTTTTCATAATTAATTGATGATTAGATTTATAGAAACCCTACGATCTCTAAACCGATGAAGGTAATCTTGTGTTCCATCTTTCTCTTTCTCAATCTATCTTACTTTTCCGCATTTTAATTTTCACATTTAGTTTTCCTGTCAATCGAACAACCATCCACCCTCCCCCCACATTTTTATTGCTTTCCATAGTCAAATTAAGCTTTTGAAAGATTTAATTCTTGGCTTTCTGTAGTTCGATCCTGTACTTGCTGCTTGTGCTACTTAGTAGTATAAGTAGTGGTTCAGTGAACCTTTAAATAATTTTTGTTTGGCTAGGCTTGTGGGCAACAACAAATTCCAAGCTAACATTTTCTCAATCCAAAGTTCTTCTCATTGTTTTAATTGGATATTTCGCATTATTCCCTATATAAGGTAAGAAAAAGACTGTTGCAACAAAGATCAATCTTGGTTGATGAGATTCTTTAGCTTCTTTGACAACACCATTATAACACTCAATAATAAGAGCTTCAAGTTTGGTCATCTCCTCCATAGCAGAAGGGTACAGTAACCATTAAAGATCCATACCATCAAAATTACTCTCTCTTGCTTTGGACTTAAAGATCTAATAAAAGTCGCACGATTTGAAGAATCGCGAGCTATGGCTGCAAATCCATCATCTCCTCCAATAGAGACAACAGGGTTTGATTGAATTAGAAATTAAGGGGAAACTAAACCAAATGTTAAGTCAATGCTCAATCAAATGTATTTCATACTCTATTATTTGATTCAACTAATCTATCTAACTTTCCTATGTCATATTAATTAGCTCTAATTGGATTGACTTCTTCATCCATCTAGCTCTCCCTTGTGCATTAATTAATTTATCTACTCATCATCTAACTTTTTTTTTATCATATTAATTAGTTTTATCTGCAGTTTTTATTAAGAAAATTCATTAGAAAAATGGTAACTTCTAGTGAGATATCATTAGAAAAATTATGTACCAATTGATCCAGAAACTTAAGATAGTAGGATATCAACACTTTAACTACTCTCTATTAATACAAGATCTCTTACTTTGATACCATGTTAAATTATCAATTCACTCACAAGCTTAAATTAATGAGTTTTAATTTAATTATAGCAACCATTAATAATAGGAGCCAATAAGAATATAACCCAGTTAGCATCTAAGTGTACTAATGACCACGAGATCTGTGGTTTGAATTCTCCAATCCTAGTTATTGTACTAAAAAATCATTTTAATAATAGGAGCCATCCACTCTCCTGATTCATATTTAATTTTCATAAATAAAATTGAATATGATTAGCTTCGGTTGAATCTTTTCTCGAGTTTATCATTTTTCCAGAAAAAAAAGAAAGAAAAAAGATTTTTCAAACCTTACCAACCTCGTTCACTAATTTTGTTTTTTTTATTTAATTTATCAATTTTTTTATTAAGATAATATTTGGATCCCTAATTTTTAAAAGTAATAACTTAGTCTCTATATTTTAAAATTGATTACGATTTCATCAAATAGAAATGTGAGGTGGATGCCATCTAGATCCACATATACACATTAATATGCAATTTTGTACACATTATGGGTCGGTTCAATTTGAAAACAAAATAGATAAAAAATTTCTAAAATTTAAAATAATTAGGGTATGTTGAATAGTTGGTTTGATTCCCAATCGACGTCAAAATCAGTAACGTTGGATTTTTCACATTTACATTTCATTTTTCCATTTTTAAATAGATTTAATTAATTTAGGTCATGTTTGATAACCATTACATTTTTTGTTTTTCGTTTTTAAAAATTAAGCATATTTCCTTCTTATTTCTTATCATAATTTGCATCTTTCTAAAGTACAATACTTGAACTCTTAGTCAAATTTTAAATATAAAAATAAATTTTTAAAAACTACTTTTTTCGATTTTCACATTTTGGGTTGGTTTTTAAACCATTGGTAAAAAGTAAAGAACAAAATGAAGAAATTTGGAGATGTAAGTAGTGTAAATAGGCTTAATTTTCAAAAAAAAAAAACAAAAAACAAAATCTCGTTTGGTAACCATTTCGTTTTTCGTTTTTTATTTTTTAAAATTAAACTTATTTCCTCCCATTTCTTACAATAATTTGCATGTTTCTTAAATACAATATTTTAATTCTCAACCAAATTCCAAAAACAAAAACAAATTTTTAAAAGCTACAACCCCGTAACCATTTTTTTTTTTTTTGTTTTTTAAAATTAAGCTTATGGACACTATTTCTATCTCCAAAAATTTTCCTTTGTTATCTACTCTTCATCAGTGGTTTAAAAAATCAAACATAAATTTGAGAACTAAATAAAGTAGTTTTCAAAAAGTTGCTTTTGTTTTTAGAATTTGGCTAATAATTACTTAAGAAAGATGCAAATTGTAAGAAATGTGGATGACATAGTCTTAATTTTCAAAAATAAAAATAAAAAATCAAATGGTTACAAAAATAAAAACAAAAAATCAAATGGTTATCAAAGATAGTCTACTTTTTTTAGTTTTCAAAATTTGGCTTAATTTTTTAAATTATTGAAAAAAATAGATAATAAAAGAAGAAATTTGGAGATGTAAGTAGTGTCTATCGACTCATGTTAGTTAATATCTCATGATTTTAAGTTAATTTCATGAGATGTTGAATAGAACTTGGAACTTGGAACACAAAAATTGATATTTTTAAAAAGTATATTTAAAAAAATTAGTATAAAATGTGGATGAAAATTTGAGTTTTTTTTATATAAAAAAAAAACTCTTACGATTGAAAAATTAAAATTCGTTTTGATAACCCTTTGAATTTTCTATTTTTGACAATTAATTGGTTCATAAACACTACTTTCAATCATAATTTTCTTTAGCTTTTTATTCATTTTCCACCATGTTTCTTAAATTTTTTTTTATCACATTTGATTAGATTCAAAGAAATCTTTGAGAAATGACAAAAATGGATAAAAATGAACATAACTTTC